>NC_081781.1:6338345-6645012 GCF_963082965.1 Carassius carassius | reverse complement strand
TAAACAAGTGAAAAATACTTACCTACGTCCAGTAGATGGCATCATGTAAGCATGGGAGTTGCTGAATGATATTGTTGGGTTGTGGAAATATTTCTTAAACGTTCTGTTGTGCCAAAGGCAAGGAGATAACCAAGTGGCCCGTGTCCCAGCAAGCTTTTATTTATTTATTTATTTTAGTGCTTTACTGCAGTTTACTGATTTTGTGTTCTAGATACTCAGCTGGGCAGAGAGAGAGAGAGAGAGAGAGAGAGAGAGATAGAGAGAGAAACCTATTTAAAGTCAAAGAAATCAACTCCAGTCCGATTTAGTAAAGATATGCCAATCCAAGATTTAAATGTGCTGATTAAAGGATGAAGAAAAAACAAATAAAACAATAATGTATACCTGAATATAAAATACAAATGTAATGCATTTTTTATTGCTGTGATACTGAATGTTTGGGTAAGAAATCAGCTGTTGCCATTAATCTAAAGAACAATATTTCCTGGAAATATCTGTTTGACCATTTCATATTAAATCAAACAGTCAATAAATCATAGAATGGGAACATAAAACAAACAAACCCTTCATGAAAAGCCATGTGATCATCACAAAACATAACATCTTTTCCACACATGGCCTCAAGCATGACATTAACTTTTTAAACGTTTGGCTCTGAGGGCTTGTGCTATTGTCTGGCAAATTGTCTTTCGTATATGCCTTGAGCAAAATGAAGGAGATAATACTCCATG
This sequence comes from Carassius carassius, assembly GCF_963082965.1. Classification (NCBI taxonomy): domain Eukaryota; kingdom Metazoa; phylum Chordata; class Actinopteri; order Cypriniformes; family Cyprinidae; genus Carassius; species Carassius carassius. The sequence continues at coordinate 6,644,281 of NC_081781.1, read as the reverse complement.
CTGTGCAATCTATTATAACTGAAACATCATAACAAAAGCACCTGGTACTCATGAGAAGTTTATTTGCTTTTACTTGTTCATTGTCAGGCAAAGATAATTTTAAATGGAAAACCATGGGGAGTGTAACATGAATGTTCCCTGTATAGTAAACCTCTGTTGCTGTAGTGCAACAACAAATAATACTGTTCAGAGAGGTCTAAAGTTTAGTTCAAGTCTGGTTTACATTTATTCATAAAGATGCTTGTCTGACTGAGAATAATGAATGCCGCTAACAAACCAAAAAATTAGGATTTGAAAGGCACCTTTAAATGCATTATCCTGGCGTTAAAGAAAAAAATTGCTGAATATTTACACCGAGGCCATCCAAGATGCAGATGAGTTTCTTAGAAAGATGCAACTTTTCACTTGACAAAATAATCACTTTATGGACTGGAGTTGTGTGGATTATTTGTGAATTATTGTGGTGTTTTTATCAAATGTTTGGCCTCTCATTCAGACGGCACACATTCACTACATATATAGGATGCATTAGTGAACAAGTGATGTAATGCTAAATGTCTCCAAATTTGATCAAATGAAAAAACAAACTCATCTACATCTTGGATATTCACTTTAATTTAACGCAGGGGTCCTCTGCTGTGTGAGATTTTAAAACTGAACAACAGATGGCAAGTGTGTGTAAAAGTGTTTGTAAAAGTGAATAAAAATTTCCCAAAACCCTACAATATATTTTGATTATTTGTTTGGATGTGATCAGATCCCCATAAGACTTCCTCTTGTCTCTGGATTTCATGCTTTCAAAAGACAATATTTCACAACACAAAACATTATGACCAGCTCAAATCATATCTTTGTTGCAAGTGAATCTGTTTTCAATACAGGTTGTATTTTATTCTACCTTGAAAATTGTGTTGGTTTATGAGAAGAAGTTCATGTCACAGCCTTGTGTTTTCCCTAATGTCTGAACAGCAACTCATTTCTTCACCAATTGTGAATTACTGATAAGCAAACCATCTCGCAGATTGCTAGTTAAAGATTGGTGGGCATTATTAAAGATGATACAAAAAATCAGAATTTTGATGTAAAATCAGTTTAAATTAATTGTGTACATGCAAATGGGATATTTCAATCACTCCTATTCAAGATTTGCATTCGTAGACAAAACAGAAAATATACAGACACTGTGTGCATAGAAACATAAATAATCATTCAAAATAAATTTAAAGGGATAGTCCAACCAGAAATAAAAATTCTGTCATCATTTACTGACCCTCATGACGTTACAAACACACACAAAAAGAAAAAGACATTTTGAAGAATTTTGGTGACCAAATGATTTTGGTTCCCATTGTTTTCCACTGTTGTCAACATAATGGAAGTTAATGGGAACTGAAATGGTTTGGTTACCAACATTCTTCAAAATATCATCTTTTATGCTCCACAGAACAAAGAAAATCATACGATATGAATATAAATAAATGATGGTAGAATTGTCATTTTTGAGTAGACCATCTCTATTAAGATATTAGATTTTTTCCCCCCCAAAGTAATTTTAAACCATTTCTGAAATAAAAGGATATTTTATTTAAAGGCAATAAATTGGCACATCTGTTATTGGGTATTCCTCAGTGTCATATAGTTATACTCCCTCTAATATACAAACAGACTATACCTTTTCATAAAAAATAAATGTTCTTCATAAAATGATGTTCAGAAGAGAAAAAGGCAAACATTTTTCACACCATCAGTTCAACAATACTTAAATTTAACATGCACTTCTTTCAAGCAGAAAACCAATCATCAAGGACTTTGAACCTCCATGTTGTCAAGTAAAGTGTCTTTCTTAAAGAACTTTAAGGTGTGAATGGTTTTCCAGACCCCTACGTAACTGTCGCTCAGAGATTGTCTCGTAGGATCGTCCGTCGGGATCCCCTGTCTTTCTAATTCTATGGACTCTGCCACTTTATTCTCACGAATGGAACCCTGGTCGTTGCCGTCAACTGATGCTGTCAGGCTGCCATTGGGAACACTCTCCAGATTATTTGGAAGAGTTTCCATATCTCCATCAGGCTTGGCTTGTTCCACATAAGGTTCTCCTGGAAGTTCTTCATCCTTAGCAGACTCATCCATATCCTGGTAGGCTAACTTCTTTTTGGTTTCATGATACTTCACCGCACAGTAGGTGATGGAGCCGATGGTGTTCACTACCACCCCTACCACGAACAGTTTGGTTGGCATTACATCACTGAAGGCAAACATGCCCACAGTGATAGTAGCTATACTCTTGACCACCCCCACAAAACTGGTGGTGACGGCCGAGTTGATATAGGTACATTGCAGTGTGGTGAAGTTCATCGCACAGCCGATGAGGATGCAGATGCAGAAGATGCCTGTGATATACGGGTTCTTCCAACCTTCATATGTCCACATGTTAATGGCATCCATGCTTACAAAGGAACAGATGAAGAGAACGGGAGAGGCCACCACTGCAATGGTGTACTGGGCTGTGAGCGGCCCATAATCACTGTCTGCACTTGCTTTTTGGATGAGCACCAAGTAGGAGGCGTGGACGATCACAGCTAAAATGCCAGTCACGTAGCCGAAAGGGTCACCTGTTAGATCTCCAGCACCTGCAAAAAAAACAAGTTAAACAGAGACTGCGCCAAACATGATTTATGGCCATTATCAAATGAAACTCTGTTTGAGAGCCATGTTTCATGGAGACATGACATGCATAGTCCAGAATATCAAAATAACATGTTTAAGTATCATACAATTGGCCAAGATTTGGCTAGTTAGGCTACTTTTATTTGCATAATTTGCTTTTATTTTCAGAAGCAGTTTAAAACACATTATTAGTATGATATAATTATATGCACACTACTGTGCATAAAATAAGTGACAAATAGGAATATACCGAAAAAGAAGGACATCTGCATCGGGAAGACTTAATGGAGGACTAGAGATCAAACCGGGGCAAGTTGTCCCAATGTTGTTTTGTCTCGAAGTTTTTTTCCATTTGTTGGATTAATCTAGTTCAAAACCTTTTAAAATTTCAAAAATCTATAATTTTATTATTAAACCTAAAAGAAAAATATCAAAATATCTTTGCAGCACAACACATACAAGTTATAATGAAGTTTGTACTCAAATGCTAAACTGTGTTCGCAGGACTAGGTTTTCATTTACTGTCAATAAATGTCACATTATTGTTTTCATATGTGTTAAATGTATTGATTACAGCATTTGTTTTTAACATCAGTGACAAGTTCCGTGACAACTAGTGGTAAACCGATCTATTTTCCTCTGGAAATAGCGATACAAATGTTCATAGGTATTCTTTGAAGCTATGTGTCCACAGAAATTGACTTTAATAAATGTTAACTGGAGTGAAAAGTATGATTAGGCTACTACCTCATCATGAAGTGAAAACTATTATGTTATTTATAAATGACCCAAAATATTCTTACCAGCCAGTGCTGCTCCTCCAGTGGTGATGAGAACCGCAGTTATTACCCCAGCTGATGGGATCCCGTTCTTCAGCACGCACACTCCAATCGCCAGCGTTACCAATGGCAAGCATCGCTTAAACACAACATACATGGGCAAACTCAATCCCCTGAGAGACCAGAGGGTTAATGTGGACTGCAAAGTTGCCAAAATACAGACACTGGCAAAAACTTTGACTAACTGAAGGCTGAACGGAGGTATATCTATTTTGCCCAGTCTCCTCAGCACCTCTAATGTGAGAGCCGCAGTGCCGCTGGTAAGAAACTGAATTAAAGTCAGATACGTAAAGCTGTAGGTCGTAATGAGGAATTTTAACAAAATATTCAGCGATCCCGAAAAAAATCCATGCGCAACGGCCACCGAGATGCCCAGCAAACGTCCTTTGCAAACTTCCATGTCTTTCCTCGTAGACTGGGGGTTCCCGGCGTCTCCGTATTACGTACTGAGCTCCGAGTCCACTGCTGAACATTCACGTCCACTTTCCTCTTGTGCGCAATTCACGCAACACGAGCGCTGCTGAATAAATGCGACGCGCTGCAGCTCCGACCCTCTCTTTCTTTGTACACTGATCAAACTGCAGTCAACTGCAGCCAATCCATTTACTTTGAAGTAGGCTTACTTTACTCTTTTATTTCTCCTCCGAGGTAGTTCACAGTTAGAAACAATACTAAACAATACTAGGTGCGCGCAATTAAGTCTGTAAACCAATAGCGCAAATTTTAAACCTACCAAATAAAACTAAAGGCTATAGCCGACTGTTGTATCAATACAGACTATAAGCTTTTTAAAATATTTGTTTATATTTTTTTTCTTACATTTCAGTCACAATTAAGTTAGATTAGGACCTTAAGGCCTGGTGGTTAAAAAATATGGCAGCTAAAAAAAATTAAAAGCTGGAGAACAGAACGTGAGTTCACCTGAGGTAACAGCCCGCCGCTTTAGCTTTCATTCGTCTCTATTATTTAACCCAGACGAATTAATTGGTTAAATACGTGTTTTTTGTTGTTGATGATTTGTTTCATGTCTAGATTTTCCTGTACCAACTCCTTGAAAGTCATAGTATAACTGGCACTGCTATACCCCTTTAATTCTATGGAAAATATAATCATTATCCTTTCAGTCCCAATTCGCGTTTCCAAAGTTTGTGTTTACACTTTCAAAGGCTTCAAATCCCTGACAGCCTCTATACAATTTAGTCTATATGAATGCATAATATATAGGCTAGTATATATAAAATGTTACATCAGTAGGGCCTATGATATTCATTATATATCGAAAAACCATAATTGATTCCCTTGCTGTCAGGTTATACAAGCACAGTACTTATTCATAACATTATACTACTCTTAAACTTTTAAAATTTTAAAATAAACTGAGTGGTATTGATTAGATTAAAAGGAAGGCTCAGGATTTGACCAGTTGAGAATGACAGATTGCATCGATTTATTAATATCAGTTTAACAAACCAGTAAGGAACAACATATGCATACTACAAAATCTACCAATGAGTTTAATACACCAAGGCACTCGCTGCTTAAACGAATAGTCCACCCAAAAACTATGTTGTGTAAAAACCAAGCCCTTCATTCATCTTCAGAACAAAAATGTAAATATTTTTGCTGAAATCCAAAAGCTTTTTGACCCTGCATAGACAGTAATGTATAACTGAAATGTCCCCAGACCATAACATAAAGACATCAATAAAAAAAGTCCATCACTGGTTCAGCTGTAAATTTTACGAAGCTATGATAATACTTTTTGTGCACAAAGTAACGACTTTAAATAATTCTTGTCCTCCAATTCATGTATTTCACCATTATCGAGAGTACCACAACACATGTGCATTGCTTTCCTCTGCACATAAACAAGGCTCAGCTCATGTGAGTTGTACGTCATCAGAATCACACTTATGCATTGTTTCTGTTAATGCAGAGGTACTCTTGAAAATGGCGGAAGAAGTGATTTCGAGGAGAGGGACTGCTGAATAAAGTCATTATTTTTGTTTTAAGTATTCTTGGAGCTTCATAAAAATTACAGTTGAACCACTGATGTCACGTGGACTGTTTTACCACTGTCCTTAATTTCAGTTCTGAAGGTGAACGATGGGTTTGGAATGACATGAGGGTGAGTAATTAATGACAGAATTTTCCTTTTTTTGGGTGAACTATCCCTTTAAGGTAAACTTTTAGTTTCATTATACATTTAAGAAACCCTATAATAACATCACACTCAGTGACAGCATGAGATTGCCCCTCATCTGTACAGTGCCCCTGACGCAATGCTCCTGATGCATCCCATGGGTTCTCCTTTAATAGTGTCATTAGGAAATCTGCAGTGAAATCTTGGCAAACTCTGCACCTGTGATTGAAACATAGCTGTGGCTCCCCTGTGCTTTGCAGCAACATCTTTCCATGGTGCACCAACCTCCTATAGGGCAGCTAGGCATGAAGGGGTGAAGACTTTTACAGTCTCATCCCAAGAGCAGTCCACAACCTGTGAAGAAGGCCACAGTCACACGATTAAAACTGCATCCACGTGATTGAGGTAGAAAAATATGATAGTTAGATAAGGACTTAAAAGCTTTGGGTCAGACAAGCTTAAACACTTTCTATAGCTGGATGCTGGTAATGATACCACCCAACTGGCTACAAGCCCATCAATTTAAAAGGGTCATATAAAAAATAAATAAAAAGATTCACTTTATGGAACATTTTCTATTATGTTAATGACCTATCTGCAGACTTCTTGCTTGATTGGAAAGAATGACAAAGCTAAAAAGTTCCACCACTGACTGGATACATACAGTATGCAATGTATTTTAAGATATTGTTTTTAATTCAATTTAATGCCATTGAAAAACGCCATTAATAAATCTACCAAATTCATGTAAAGCACAAAGCTTACTGCGTCACCACAAGGGTCAAGTCAGAACAAAAAAAGGAGAGAAAGAAATCCCCACTGGTCTGCAGTGCTGAGAGAGCACCCTTGATATTGGAAAACAAAGAGATTTTTATGCATGTGTTGCTTTACTGAAATACAAAATAATGTTGTTTAACCAACAAATTGTTTGTTTCTTTTGATGCTGCTTCAAAGACTTTTTAAAGCATCTCTTTTTGCCTGTGCAAGGACATTAAATTGATACTGTACCTTGTACAGTTAACAATGTACTTTTGTTATATTCTCCTCATTATAATTTGTAATAGCAATATCAAGACAAACTGAATATGGGCAGCTGACATAAGAACATATAATGATTAATATATGCATAAGATATTAATCACAACACTAAAAAAGGTGTAGAAACAACTTTCACTCTTAAATTTCTAGTGAAATTCACAATTAATTAATGAAATGGCAAATATCATATTGAAATAAAGCAACATTTTGAAGTAAAAAACTTGCTTGGCTTTAACAATACAGTTAAAAAAAAAATCATGAACTATTCACAAGTCTGTTCATGTCCATATTCCTATAAATAGAACTTCAAAGGCACAGTTTGTCCTAACAGACAAAATTCAACTCAATGTGAAAGTGATATAGTGATGTTCCATTCCCTTTTCTCCATATCTCATTACTCCAGAGTGCTCCAGCAGAAAGCCTGTGACTCACCCATTGAGGGAGAAAAAGTCTTTCATTAATTACTTGACTGCAAAATACAAAACAGAGACTGAGTGCCAGTAAGCAGGCAACAGTTCAGAAGAAACAGATGCAGAGAGCAGGAGCGAGGAGTGAACGTGTGGTCAGCTGATAACACAACGCTCAATAGAACTGGAGGCAAGAGAACAAGAATGTGATTCTGCTCTGCTCATCTGAGGAACAATATCTGTTAGGAACACACAATACACAATACTCTTTTGAGAGACACGTTTTAGGTTCTTGTCAAAAAGTGTAAAGGTATGATGCATTACCTGTTGTAGGTGTAGATGAAGTCGGAGCTGGGCTTTTTCTTAACAACCGGTTACAGTATAATTACTGCATTTAAAGACTTCACTTTATACAAAGGCATAATGACTGTACAGAGATTCAGCTTGTGCGCAAACCTGAGCAGAGGTGATCAATCAAACCAAAAGGGTAAAAAAGAATACATTTTCATTGTGAATGTGTTTTTTTAAACTGATACGTCGTTTGCTAGGAATAGTCAAAATTGACCTATAATCGTATCCACTAATAAATGACATTGGTGGTGTTGATCCCCCTTGACTGTAAAATGTGTATTTAACAATGGCTCAGGGTGATTTGTGGGCTTGAATATTGACAGCGAGTACGAGTAGCACAAGGTGTGTATGTGTGTGCGTTTGTGTGAATGGTTGGCAGCGAATAGGGAGACTGCGGTAGAAAAAGCACTTCACAGTTGCCCTCGCGTTGCAGGAACAACCCACACCACCTGCAGCCTGCCAACAGCTGCACTTACACCCCATGCGGAACTAACAATAAGAGAGAATCCATACCTACATAATTTTTCCAATCCTGCAATTTGGCTCAGATGCACTTGCGGTCCAGAGATTTTTCTGGTTGAGTACTATTAAGATAAGAGACACATCATGTCTTCTAAGAGACTTACAAAATACTCTGAAATGGGCAAGACATCTAAGTGAGCTTAAACACTTCCCAAATTTGCATTCTGATTGACAGGAAACTCTACATTATCAAAATGAGATGTGAAGGTAATGGCAAAGCCTTGAAAAATTTGAATGGCGTTATACCCAGTAAACAATATAAATAATTTTAGCAGAAAATATCAGGATGCTTTGAGAACACAAGAAGGAATCTAAAGGGTTTGAAACAGAAGCAAAAGATTTTTCAAAATTATCCAATCAAATAAAAAATAACACTTAATTATTCACTTTATGATTTTATTATATTGATATTTATATTATATGTGACCCTGGACCACAAAACCTGATATAAGGGTCAATAAAAAAAGTTTAAACTGAGATGCATACATAATCTGAAAGCTGAATAAATAAGCTTTCCATTTATGTATAGTTTGTCAGGTTATGACAATATTTGGCTGAGATTTAACTGAATTGAAAATGTGGAATCTGAGGGTACAAAAAATCTAAATACTGATCAAATTGCCTTTAAAGTTGTCCAAATGAAGTTCTTAGCAAAGCATATTACCAATTAGAAATTAGATTTTGATATATTTACAGTAGACAATTTACTAAACTTAATTAAAGATCGTTACTTAATATCCTTGTGATTTTTGGCATTAAAGAAAAATCAAGAATTTTGACCCATACAATGCATTGTTGGCTAAAATATACCCATGCTGCTTGTGACTGGTTTTGTGGTCCAGGGTCACATGTTATTATATTTGTTTATTATTTCAATTGCATTATACACAATATATAATGCATTACCATTCAAAACTTTGGGGCTGTTTTTTTTTTGTTTGTTTTTTTTGCTTTATTAGATAAATATTTTGTTTATTATTTAAAATGTATTATATATATAATAAAAATAATATATACTCCAGTCTTTAGTGATTTGGTGTTTAAGAAACATTTCTAATTAATAATGTTGAAAACAGTTGTGCCATGTAGTATTTTTTGTGGAAAGGGTAAAACATTTTTCACGATTCTTTGAAGAATACAAATTTCAAAAGAACAAAATTTATATGCAAAAGCATTCTTATGTAACAAAGATATTATTTCTTTCTTTAAATAAAACATTACATTTTACTGACTCCAAACTTTTGACACAATATTCTAACAAACAAAAATACACTGCATATGCAAATACTGGTTGACAGTGTATTTTCAGTTAGCTATATAACAGTTTCTTTTTCAGTTCTGCATTAAAGTAAATCATAACTTATTTTCCTTGACTGCATAAAATTAATTAATTCATTGAAATCTAATCAAAGCCATCATGCTCCACATAAACAGTCAGAACAGAAGATGTTCATATTCATAGGCTTCAGGATTTGAGGTGACCTATAGGTTGCGAGGTATTCAAAGGTAAATCTCAGAAAAATGGCAAAGTGGCACTATGGAGCTGGGGGGTTTGCTGCAGATGTCTTCTGTCAGCTCAGTGATGGCTCATTGACTGCTCTGACTTTTCTTCATCACTGTGAGTGCTGGCGTCAGACAGGACCGGCTCCCCTGAGGACCGCGGCCCCACATCTCAATGAGCTGAGTGCTCTGTTGCTGTACGTGACAGGTTCCTTGTACACGCTCTATGAACAAGGCATGCCACCTATCTGCAGATGATTGTTTTGAGCAACAGATCAAAATCAGAGGTGAAGTGAGGTCAACAGACCAGGCCGTACAGTGAGGGTTAACCAAAATTAATAGCTGCAGATGGAGTCATGGAAATATTAATTTAAGTTTCTCAATTACGAGCCACTGGTCCATCAGAACAGATGTCATTAAAAAACACTAAAGTAAGACTGGATGATATAACTCAGCACAATATCAATAATTTGCCAATATTTGATATATAACTTATATTTACATATTTGCTTTGAAATAGAAAAAATAAAATAAAATAAAAAAGGTGTTTTTTGCCCAATCAGAACTACCTTAATTTAAAACAACCACATTGGAAATTCAAGTAGTACAACCCGAATTCCGGAAAAGTTGGGACATTTTTTACATTTTAATAAAATGAAAACTAAAGGAATTTCAAATCACATGAGCCAATATTTTATTCACAATAGAACATAGAATACGTAGCAAATGTTTAAACTGAGAAATTTTACAATTTTATCCACTTAATTAGCTCATTTAAAATTTAATGCCTGCTACAGGTCTCAAAAAAGTTGGCACGGGGGTAACAAATGGCTAAAAAAGCAAGCAGTTTTGAAAAGATTCAGCTGGGAGAACATCTAGTGATTAATTAAGTTAATTGATATCAGGTCTGTAACATGATTAGCTATAAAAGCTTTGTCTTAGAGAAGCAGAGTCTCTCAGAAGTAAAGATGGGCAGAGGCTCTCCAATCTGTGAAAGACTGCGTAAAAAATTGTGGAAAACTTTAAAAATAATGTTCCTCAACGTCAAATTGCAAAGGCTTTGCAAATCTCATCATCTACAGTGCATAACATCATCAAAAGATTCAGAGAAACTGGAGAAATCTCTGTGCGTAAGGGACAAGGCCGGAGACCTTTATTGGATGCCCGTGGTCTTCGGGCTCTCAGACGACACTGCATCACTCATCGGCATGATTGTGTCAATGACATTACTAAATGGGCCCAGGAATACTTTCAGAAACCACTGTCGGTAAACACAATCCGCCGTGCCATCAGCAGATGCCAACTAAAGCTCTATCATGCAAAAAGGAAGCCATATGTGAACATGGTCCAGAAGCGCCGTCGTGTCCTGTGGGCCAAGGCTCATTTAAAATGGACTATTTCAAAGTGGAATAGTGTTTTATGGTCAGACGAGTCCAAATTTGACATTCTTGTTGGAAATCACGGACGCCGTGTCCTCCGGGCTAAAGAGGAGGGAGACCTTCCAGCATGTTATCAGCGTTCAGTTCAAAAGCCAGCATCTCTGATGGTATGGGGGTGCATAAGTGCATACGGTATGGGCAGCTTGCATGTTTTGGAAGGCTCTGTGAATGCTGAAAGGTATATAAAGGTTTTAGAGCAACATATGCTTCCCTCCAAACAACGTCTATTTCAGGGAAGGCCTTGTTTATTTCAGCAGGACAATGCAAAACCACATACTGCAGCTATAACAACAGCATGGCTTCGTCGTAGAAGAGTCCGGGTGCTAACCTGGCCTGCCTGCAGTCCAGATCTTTCACCTATAGAGAACATTTGGCGCATCATTAAACGAAAAATACGTCAAAGACGACCACGAACTCTTCAGCAGCTGGAAATCTATATAAGGCAAGAATGGGACCAAATTCCAACAGCAAAACTCCAGCAACTCATAGCCTCAATGCCCAGACGTCTTCAAACTGTTTTGAAAAGAAAAGGAGATGCTACACCATGGTAAACATGCCCCGTCCCAACTATTTTGAGACCTGTAGCAGAAATCAAAATGAGCTCATTTTGTGCATAAAATTGTAAACTTTCTCAGTTTAAACATTTGCTATGTTATCTATGTTCTATTGTGAATAAAATATTGGCTCGTGTGATCTGAAAGTCTTTTAGTTTTAATTTTATTAAAATTTAAAAAACGTCCCAACTTTTCCGGAATTCGGGTTGTAAAAAAAAAATCAGCAATATTTAATAAATAACTGCAAGGATATTATAGTTAATTAAAACTAAAATAATTTATAACTTAAAATAAAATACACATCAGAAATAAAAAATATATATATTTTAGCTAGCTTCCAAATAAACAATTGTAATTTTCATTTAGTGTATGTAGTGATGTAGGACTACTGAAATAACAAAAAAATAAAATGACAATAAAATTTATAAATCTAAATTGACATATTAAAAAAATCTTATAAGAATAAGAATGACAGACACACAACAAAATTTACAATTAAAATTTACATTATAAGTTAAAATAATTAAGTTAAAAGTATAGTAAAATTTACATTATAAGTTAAAATAATTAAGTTAAAAGTATAGTATAGTACCTCAATGATACTCAACTAATGCATAATACTGACTGAAATGGACAGCTTGAACTGATTTATAAGTTCAGTTCGATTCATTTCTGTGAATCAGTTTGAACTGTCAATTTCAATGAATCCCTTGAAAACTCAAAGGAAACCTTTAATTTGGGTCATCATCTTTAACATGCACATTAAATTTTTTTATTTATTAAAATGTTCTATTTTTACTACTGAAGTAAAGCTATTAAAACATTCTACCTAAATTCTCTCATACTTGAATAACACCAGCTTTACTTAAATAAAAAGGTTGCTCTGAGTTATTTTTGCTGCACTATTTAAAAAGCTACTACATTGTTTTCTCCAAATATTAATTTCCTTTGTGTCACTTATTGAAAGGACAGCATGGGAGGAAGTGGCAGGATGTGGCAGAAAAGAACTGGGAGCTGCACATGCACTGACCAGTAGGCCTTATTTTCATATTGTTATTTTCAGCTAAAGTCAATAGGTGTGACCTACATCACTGTGTTTTGGTGAGATTACCTGGTTAGGGATGTGCAGGCTGAAATCCAGGCCACACACAAACTCTGAGTGGTGCTCCAGTGTCTCCAGCAGCGGCTGGTTCTTGGAGTAGTCCCAGAATCTGTGGACGCAGAGCAGCAGAAGGCAATCATGCTAATTGAACAGCAGTTTGTCTTCTCTGACGGGGCAGCAGCTCAAAGCCCTGACGCAGCCCTGGCTCACCAGGCCCTGACTGATCCATTCAGCAAATGTAATTAAATCACCTCTCTGAAAAAAGAAAAAAAAAAACCCTGTCTATAGGAAAACATTAGGCAGGCATTAATACTAACATTACCACAGAGCAGAAGAGAAGGATGTTATTTATAAGCACAGTGGGACGACAGCTTTTCAGGGTGTGGACGTCTTTAGAAAGAGATGTTGAAATTAATCGCCAGTGTGGCATCAACATGCTGGATGTGTGTTAAAGGTTCAGAGGGCACTAAAACAGCACCAAACATCACTCATCAAGTAAAAATGGCAATGTGTTAAGACAAACTTGTGCCAAATTACTAGACTCACATGATTTTTTCCAACAATAAGCACAGAAAATGTGAAAAATGTGCGCAAAAAAAAAAAACAAACAAAAAAATTAAAATCCAACCACACAATTAAAATCAATAAGAGTATGTTGTGGCAAATGTTTTTGGAAATTGCCGATACTGAGAGAAATTCACCGGCAACACTATAATGCACCTCATATATGCAGTTTGTGCATGTATTTATGTGAAATCTATTTTGTTAGATACATATACTGTACAATCAACAGGATGACTGATGTCTGTCATACTTCATTAAAAGCAATGCATCAATCTAAACAAACTGTCATCATTTAAATAAAGAATGAAAGCTCCTTACACAAAGCAAAGAACAATATAGAAAAATCAATATCCCTGCCTAATTAGTTGTTAAATAACACAGAGAAAGACTTTTCCTTCTGTACAGCACTACCACATATGTGCCGTCATAGCAGCTCAGAAAAGCCAGCTGTTATGTATGAAAGAGGAAACTTTATCTGCTGTAAACGAGACCTGATAGATCTAAAAGAGCAACTGCATGGACTGGGTTAAGTAAACAGCTAAGTGTGCATGTGTGTGTGTGTGTGTGTGGCAGCAGGTGGCTCAAGTTCTTTTGAACGTAAATCCTTTAAAAAGTCTTTGTTTTTAAATAAACACCATTTTCTCTTTACTGCAAAGGGAACAAAAAAGATTAATGTTGAGCTGTTCCTCCTGTGGAAATCATTTCTGGTAATTACCTTGCGGTTGGTATTATCACAGTTTACTCTGAAGGTAAAACAAATTAGATAGCATCTTAATCTGTCCTGTCTGTTCAAACAGCAAATTTCCTGTAATCAATAGTGCTGAGTTCTATGAAAGCAAAACCGCAAATACTAGATCTAAAGCTAATTGTCTATATTCATGCTAAATGAACTGAGAGAAAGACAACAAACTGAAAGTTAAACACAAATATAAAACAGAACTTCTAAGGTTACTAAGGTAGCCTACAGTAATAACTGGCTCCTTGTGTACTTCTTAAGGACTGTTCACACTTATAAAAAATCTGATCATAAATGAGAAGTTTATTGCGAGTTAAAATGCATTACATAATATATAAACTGCATTGTTTTGTTTAGAAATTAAACATTTCCTTTACTCTCATTGATTGTTGTCACAATGTGTTTCTACTCATTTGCATAAAGTTGGACACACCCATAAATTGTAGTCAATGGTTACTATCAGCCCATTTAATTAAAAATATTAAAAGCAATATTAAAAATGTATACATACACTTACATTGTTTTCCTAATGAATGTTGTTCAGTTGCTTTGACACAATGTATTTTGTTTAAAGCGCTATATAAATAAAGGTGACTTGACATTACCACTAAATTAGCTTTTTGGAAGTGTGAACAATATAATAAATGAGTCTTTGTCTTGTTTTAATAGGGATCTGGTTTAATCATAGTACAAAAACTTGCAGTGTTTTTCCAAGTACTGATTGGCTGGCGCATTTAGTGACAAACACCTTCAGTCTTAGATAAATAGATAGCGTTTAAACAATAAGGTGACAAACAGCATCGGAAGGAAAAATCAAGCTCACCTCTAATTAGACCACTTGTGGCAACCACTACTCAATATGAGAGTCAATTCTCATTTTAAAAGCTTGTCAACCCAGTTAAAGTACTCTGTGTTATCGTTCTCCAACAGCCAAGGCAAAGACCTGTTGTCACTCTTTAAGAAAAACAACTATCCATCCCCTTATCAATTATAATGGTGTTCCCATTTGACCTGTTTGGAGGAGTTCAATAGACTAACTTTATTTAAAAAAAAATGTTCCAGGTTCAGCTTTATCGACATACTGTCAGTCACATGTTTTTAGTACAAAAAACATAAATGAGAAGCAGTGTTTTTATTACAACTTAATTTTTACATAGAAAAAGTTATCTAACTTAAATGATGTGGCAGAGCTTCACTTGTAAGAACATTACTAGGTGTCACGAGGTAGGAAAAAAAGATTGCTAAAGACTATAATGTGTGTGTTCTTCAAAAGCCTAAAAATGTATTTCACATTCAAATCACAATTAAAGGTTATTAAGACTTCTAAAGCATATTTGCATACAATCTATTGGAAAAATGTGGCTCCTTTATGAAATGACAGCAACTAGGCAGCAAGCTTGGCAAAAAAATAAAGCCAAATATTTGCTTTTGCTTTACTACTGTGTTTTTGCTGATATGTCCTTGACAGCCCTTACAAAGATCATTCCCCCAATTAAAAAATGAGCTCCACGCTCGATAAAAACACAACCATGCACTAACAGAATGCATTCACTGCAAAAGGAAATAAACCAGTCTACCCTGAAATGAGATCAATGGGTTTTACAACCCAGCTTTATGGCAAAAGCATTCGTTCTTCTGGTAATGTGCCAGCAATGCAGACAATTTACCATTCATTCATGCCCTCAACATGGATGAGCATTTGGACAATGCAGGAAGGTCTTTAGAAATGTGAAATCCACTTCATGTGATTTTTGATGGAAGACGAACTGTTTCAGTAAAATTTTTATCCTATACAATTAATCAAGTTATTTACCAGTCCCCTAGTTTAATTGAACAATTTTTGATTACCTCCTTATTTACAGAACAGTATAAAAGAAATGGCACAACTGTAACCATGCTGGTGTGCTGATATTCAGAAGAACTACACTGCTGCTCATGTGATGTTGCTTAATCTGAATTTAGTTTATAATTTTCTATTTAATGATTAAATGTGACAGATGCATCTGTAGTCAAAAATGTGGCTTACCTGACGGTGAAATCATATGAGCAGGATGCTAGGATTGTCTTATAGAATGGGCAGAACTAGAAATGACAAACACATAAAATAGGAATTAATATACAGTGGCTGCTGAAGAAAAAAAAAATTGATGGACATCAATGAACACTGCTTTAAAACGGGACCTGGCATTTAGGCTATATTTACACTACAGCTGAATGTGGCCCAAATCCTTTCATCATTTTAGATGACGAACCAGTTTTAAAATGTCCAAATGTTCATTTATGACATGGGTCACTTTTATATATGAAAATAAACTGGATAAGTATCTGACTTTTTTTTTTTTTTTTGCAATCAGACTTTAGTGTGAAATGAATTTCAATTATTACATCAATTCCATCAGGCAAAATCTTTACTTATTAGCAAGCTAAAATAATGTGATGAACTTTAAAATGAGATCTACATGTTTTTATTGATTGACTCTCCCTCTGCCTGAGTGTTTTAATGATATCAGCTAAATTATGACAGCACCAATATTATCATGACCCTACAGAAGGAGTTTTCAAAGAACAGCAAATGAGAAAGACAATATGCCTCTTTATCAGTGATCCAGTATAAGAAGACACAATAATCATATAATAAGAATAAACAGTGTTCATTTCAAAGCTGTTCAATCACATGCTTCTCAGCACTCCTGTATTCCCAGTGCAATAAACAGTTCATAGCTCCTTATTTCACACATGCTATTTTTCTCTACATTATCTGAAAGCTGAGAGCAAAACCATTAACTTGAAACAGCTTGTGATTTCACCCTGACCCAGCTGAAGCAGGTTTTATTCCCATCGCTCCTTTTGGAGGTATAAGCTTCCTCGTGTGACATAAAATTTGTAGCATTTGTGTATGTTTTGGGTCCACAGGTTTGACAGTATACCGGTCAAGTGTACCGATCTCTATAATCTACATAATTGCTAAGTGTTTGGACACTCAAGCGCTCACATTTTCTCCAACTCAGTTTAGCAGATCCCTAGAGATAATCTGTATATATACGAAAATCCATAGCTGTCACATACTGTACAGAAATACACTGTTAGTTTTACACAGACAGACACTGCAGCATGCCTCATTAATGTTCAACAGACTTGTTAATTAAAAAAGCAATGAACAAACTAATGTGACACTGACTGGCAGCTGTAGTCTTTACCCTTCATCCAACTCGATATTTTGAACTGTTATGATTTCTCACTACGGCCCCTTTTACACATCGTTTGCATTACCTTCCAAATTTTATTAAGTGACACACTTCTGTGAAAAAAATCAGGCCAGCTTTTAAACTAGAATCCCAGGAATAAGTTGACCATCTAACTACAATACCTTTACTCTACGGATGGCGTAGGAATGGCCCATCATTTGAGCTACAGGATGTCGCACGTTACGTAGGTCCCACACTCTGAGACTGCAATCCACTGCTCCAGTGACCAGAATATTCTGAGAATATGAGAGGAATAACAATCTGAATGGAATGAAATATTATTGTGCACTATATACTTTATCGTGCATATACTGCATATATATTTAATAGAAGCAGTATGCTAGATTATTGGTCACATGACACATGGCACTATGTTACAAGTGGTATACGGTTATCTCAGAAAAACATTTTTTAATTCCAATTTCTATCAGAATAATTATAAATCACTCAAAATTCTGAGACTGTAAGATATTTAGAAATTAAAACGTTTCAGCAAGGACACACTTATGAAAAGCGACAGTAAAGACATTTATGTTACAAAATACTTAATATAATATAATACTTAATATAATATTTCAAAAATATTTCACAAAATATTTCTAATAAATGATGTTCTTCTGAACTTTCCATTCATCAAAGAATCCTAAAGAAAAATTCCACAGAAATATTAAGCCGCACAACTATTTTCAGCATTCATAATAATAAGAAATGTTTCTGGTGCATCAAATCAGCATATTAGAATGAATTCTGAAGGATCACGTGAAACTAAAGACTGGAGTAATGCCTTTTTTATGTGCTCAGAGAAAGTTCAGTACAATAAACACTTTTATATACTGTATCACAAACTTTATCACAGATAGTGAGTGAATGAAATAGTCACCTGGTCATATTTGCACCAATCACAGCTGAGGATTTCAGTCTTGTGCGCTGGGACAGCCAGCCTGCACGATCCCGCCTTCACATCCCACACTCGCAGTGTCCCATCCCCTAGCGACAGAGATGAGAAGTCTCAGATTTTTAAATCTTCTAAAAAGCCACAAAATTTCTCATATAAATTCCTGGTCTTCACTCCTCTGAACCATTAAAGTAATTTCAAGGGCCACTTACAGTCAGCATGAATGGACCCAGGGCAAGGCACTGATGGCCCGTCCTCTATACTGCACAGGCTACAGATTTCTACAGGGAATTTCTCGTCGTATCTCTTTTATGCCTTCTATCGGACCTTTTTCTTGAAGCACAGCATTTCTATTCTGGAGTAAGCAGTAAATGGTCCAGACATTTACTTTTTTCAAGTCACTACATGTTGCAACGTTAGCAGTATCAACAAACAGCGAAAGACTCAAGAATCAGTCACTTGGGGTTTCTCTGCTGTATACGGTGCATAAGTATTCATAGATTTAAGCATAAATGTAGCATTAACAACCTGGTCGAAAATTTGCATATGTTCCCAGAACTGCAGGTCCCACTTTGAATAACCTAAAAAAAAATTCAATAAATAGCTATACGTAACAAATTAAGTGAGCACTGCATAAACACAGCATAACCATATTAATGAAAATCTGGAAAGCACATAGACCCAACTTAAAAGGGATAGTTCATACAAAAATAAAAACTCTTGTCATTATTTACTCAACCTCATGTCGTTCCAAACCTGTACGCATTTCTTTCTTATGCTGAGCACAAAAATATATATTTTGTATTTTGACCCCAGTGTTGATATCCAAAGAGTTTTAAATCTTACTGATTTCTACTTATTTTTTTTCCATACAATGGAATTCAGTGGGAACGGAAAATGTTTAATTATGAACATTCTTCTAAATATCTTCTTTTGTGTACCACAAAGAAAGATTTGGAATGACATGAGGATGAATAACTCATTTTTGGGTGGATTATCCCTTTAATATTTAATCTTCAAGTTAAGCATCAGTATTACTATGGCAAAAAAACAAAAACAAAGATGTTATGCATCTCATCTTGCACCATTTGTGGCACAGACATGAATAACAGCTCAAATAATAACGGACTAGCTTGTCTCTGTGAATATAAAACAGATCTGGAGTTAATATGCAGGTAAGATTTTTAAAAAGTCCAAATAAGATTAATACAAAACATGAATCTCAGTTTCTCAATGGCTTCAAAGTATGTGGCATTTACTTGACGATCCAATAGCTCGTTGTTTAAATGAATAGCCCTACTTTAGTTAATTACATCTCAGGAGGCTTGTGCCAATGACTATTGTAACCCTTATTGATTTGAAGATCTCCAACTGATGGAATAAATAAAAGCCACTCTGAAATGCGACCCGCAGGGAGTGACAATAAATTAAGTCTATCACATAAACACTTTCAAGTACTCTAGGAAAAGTGGTTTTGTATCACAATATACTGCGGTATGGTTCCATTTTCTGCTAACATAGTAGCATCAGGACAAAGAGACTGCATTTCACCTATGGGCCCTAATATGATTTTAATTAAAACAGATTTAAGCTTCTTTGTTATGCCTTCATAATTTTAAAAAAATAGTTTTAAGATTTGATTATTTTACCCTTGTCATAGATGCAGACTGAAATATAAAAATCCACCATAAAAATACATAAAAGCACATTTTTTTAATTATGATAATCCTAATACAGAGTAAACCCTGTCACCATTAACTGTCTGAAAATAATTTATTCAAGTCCAAAGCTACACCACTCCAGTTGACGATGACATATCAGAAAACATCACAAAAAGGGTCTTAACATGTTCGTAGGAGGCAGCTTGTAGATTTCAGAGAAAAGTGTTTGAAGGTTTTGAGGAAGATTAATTATTTCAATATTTCAATGAGCTCGAGTTTAATAATAACTGTGATATGTGGTCTGCTCTAGGCACTTCTATTTTAATTATTGCAGAACAGATCTCTTACTGAGATTGTTGGCATGTAAGCATCTTGCATTAAAGATTTCCTGGCATCCCGGCCGGAGAACTGCATAAAGCGGGGAGGAAGTGAAATCTCTGAGAAAGGGAGGTGCTGAAACTGTCTTTTCAAAGTACAGAGGCATAATGACACAATGTCTTATTAAGAGTTGATTTTTTTCAACGTTTCTAACCAGAATTTTAGTATTTATATTTGTTTATATATTCATACAACCACAATTCAACATTATACAACACCGCATGAACCTGAAAATTCAGGATATTTTTCATCTTACCAAAACCTGTGAGCTATGGTGGTTTAATTATTTGACGTCATATTGTCTGACATCAGTGTCTACGCAAGTACTGGTTAGAAGAATCATGAAATATTTTCCCACAAAACTACAATTTGGCATTTGTGGGTCGAAAAGACATGAAAGAGGTTATTTATAAACATAAAGCTTGCAGAAAGCCACAATCAGTCCTCTTATAACTGTGCTGGAAAGCTGTGGAAAGCATAAACCTGATGCTGGCTTTTTGTTGTATGCTTATATAAGAGGTTTATGTGATGAGAAAAGCTAGCATATCTATTACTTAAACATCTTTTGCTGAGGTAGCATTTCACAGAAACCACTTTTGCCACGATCACATTCAGCGTTTGCCATGGTGCTAGGGTTTAGTATTGATTTTCAGACACATCTCATTACACACATGGTATCAACATACTATAGCAAAAGAAAAGGGTCCTCCATCAGCACAGGAGGGTATCATACTTACCACAGCTCCCGAAGAGGGGCCAAATTAATACAAAGGAACATGGATGAGTATCCTGTACATGATCTCTATTTCTAAACCATAGATGGGTTGTGTGAGTGTATATGCATTCACAGTTAGTCATTCTTGCCTGATGCACTATAAGCGGCCCTTGACTCCTTTACACCATTCATGCATAAAATACATAATAAAAAGATGTAATTCTCCTTTTGGTGCTACACTGAAGAACGAAAGTCATTAGTGTTTCAATGATATGATGGTGAGTAAATGATGGCTCAATTTTCATTTCTGGGTGAACTATTTGTTTAAGCACTGAGAGTTAAGATCAGCAGTAAGTGGCTACCGCAGGTCCAATGTCATTTGGAGCTGATCAACTCTGTTGGTAAAGCCTGGTGTTTAGAGTTGTAATGCGGTCTCCAATTCCTGCTACATCTGAGAGAGATGTGAACTCGTGAGACCCTTGTGAGTCCTCCTTACACAAGGCCAAACACACAGATTACTGTGTAGACTCAGAGTACGATTTAAAAAACACCCATTGTTATGTAATCATGATTATGCAAAAATTTCTACCATGAATGCAGTTGCCAAGCACAAAATGTATCAAAACTAGGGCTTCTAGGTCAATTAAAGATTTAATTTACTTGCAACAAAAAGCAGATTACTTATTCATATTAACACCTATATGTTTTGTTTTGTCTTTTGAGAGAAAGGGATTTTTTGTACATGTGTGCATGAATAACTGTGTTCATTTCTGTTTTATTTTCTAATTAATTGCACTAAATTAATGCAAAACTAAAAGACAATTTTTAATTAAAGGGCATCTGCAAGCTCCAAAGAATGGTAGTAGCTCACTGCTGACCTCTTGGGGTGAAAGATTTATATATATCTTCAATCTCAATCTTTGCCAATATATATATATATATATATATATATATACAATCTCAATCTTTGCCAAAATGTAATATCTGCTATAACTAAATTTTGTCTTATTATTAGAAAGAAAATTTGTCAGTTATATTGAGGGGAATGAGAATGTAAAATGGTGCTACATATCAACACAAACTGTGTTTTCATATTTAGTGTCATTTGTTCTCAAGTGTCAAATTTGCCTGTGATGCAATTTTAATGAGCCAAATATTACAGCAAAATCAAGACATGAAATAAAATAAACTGAAATTACATAAATAAATAAAAAAGTAATATATTTTATCTCAGCTAGTTCCCAAAGCAATATTTCTCATTTTCAATACATGTAACTTGATGTATTAAAATAACTTTATCTAAAATTATATAAAATATATAAACATAATACCAAAATATTAATAAAACTATAACAATACATAAGTGATGCTAAAATAACATGGTTTCACAATCCCATTTTCCCTTTTCTACTCTTAATTTCCTGTCCTCTCCCATCCCTCACAATATAATTAGCAAAACAATCCTTGAACTGGTAAAATGGACTTGTCGTCTAATAGGATTTTAATAAAGATTTTATCAGTACATGCTTTTCTTAGAAATAAAACTCATGGTCTATTTACATTTTTATTATTTTTATTATCTGTGTCGTGTCGTAGTCATTCTGTTTGTGCTGTGGAAGCTTCTTTCACCAAATAAATTCTTCATGTGTATAAACATACCTAGCAATAAGGCTTATTCTGATTCTGATTGTTTTGGCATGCCACATGGTACCATTTTGTTATGCATGTCTTATCACCCTATAATATCCGTAGTCTACTCTAATATCTGCATCCCAACACAGTCATTTTCAAAAGTAAAGCAGCAATCCTTTCAAACTTCATGGAAGGACAGATACAGCTCATTTTCCTACCTGAGGCTGAAGCAAAGCATGCTGGGATATGAGGAGACCAGATTGTGCTGTAGATAACACCCTCATGACCCTGCAGGGAGTTCAATAACTGACATCGCTCCGGATCCCACTGTGTGCAAAACAGGACAACCATGACGCTCATTTTATGCCAACAAGTAACAACATTTCCAGTATGTCTGATCCCCAGTACACAGAAAGAAAGAGTTTCATCTTCATTTTAAAGGTTAGTTGCATTTTTAGCATTAGTTAAGAATTGAACTAAGTCTGATTTTTAAAAAAATGTCTGCATATATTCACCTTCTTAAACAAACTCCACTTACCACTTTGGCTGTGTGGTCCCACGATCCCGATACCACCAGGTGTTCCCCCCGTGTCTGACTCCAGTCTACTGAATACACCTACACCAAGGCCAGATGTTTTTCAGTTCAGAAGTTATGAAGTGCTAAATGCAGGGAGCTTTAAGATAAACTACTGAGGGTGTGAACTAACCTCTTGTGTGTGCCCTTTCAGCACCTGCAGAGGACCTTGGGGGTTGGCCGTGTCCCAGATCTGCAAAGATCCATCACCTCCTCCCGTCACTAGCACATGTTCATTGTTCTCGCTCCATGTCACATCGAAGAGCCCATCATTCCAGTCAAAACTGTGTATGAGACAGAAAGATACTCAACCTCTATTTAATGATCAGTCACATCTCCACTTCTTCTTGACACTCTGCATGCATCTACGGTGGCCTTAAATACATATTAAGAAATTTACCCTATATTGTAATTACTTACTGCAAACAAATACATTAATAAAATAAAATTATATATATATGCTCAGATTGCATCAGATTCCATCCTCAGATTGCAGACTTTAAAATAGTCAAATATTGTCCTATCCTGACAGCCTATACATCAATGTAAAGCTTATTTATTATTTATTGACTCACACACTATATATGTGTGTGTGTGTGTGTGTGTGTGTGTGTGTGTGTGTGTGTGTGTGTGTGTGCGCGCGCGTGCGTGTGTGCGTGTAAAAACACTGTATTAAAAAAAAAATTAAGTCTTAAAAAAGGCCAACAAATTACCTCCTCACAAGTGAAACATCTGCCTCTCTCTGCTCCAGCACAAACAGTGTCCCACATCCTAAAAAAACACGAAGAGTTTTCATTGGCATTTATGCCAGTTTCATTTATGTATGTTCATGCAATATTCCAAATATTACCTGCTATTCCATAATACTGCGATGACGCACAGGCGAACGTAGAAGCCAAAAAAGGTGAAATCTCCACCGCATATCCATGGCGGCCTGGAGATTTAAACGACTTCATACTCTTTTATAACTCGAAAGTCCACCAAAAAATGTATTCACGATAAATAATATATTTCGTGGTAAAACGCCAAACATTTGTCGACAACGGCGAAAGCTTGATAAATTCTCAACCATCAATAAAACGGTAAATTACATCAGGAAACCAATGCGTTTGCAATGTTGTTACATTTAGCGCAAAACATGTGTATACCATATGTTTACTTCCGTGTTTTGACTGCCTGAAAAAACGCGAAGCTGTGATTGGGCAGACGAGGATGACGTCTTGAACACAGTTTAATATATAATGTATCGTGTTATTTTTTTTCTTTTAATTTTATGTGATTTTATAAAATAGAAACTACAGCAGGAAATATTTCGAAAAATGCTAATTGCGCGTAGTCGCAAAAACGAGTGACTAAATGAAAAACAATCTGCGCCTTAAAATTATCTCGCACCAGATGGCAGCATTTCTTTAGTGAAGACCCATTTGTTGTCTTTTCAGACTTCACACCTCACCATTTAAAATATTTTGACGTTGTAGTGCCATCAAGATTAAACATAATGATGGAATTGTTCTCTTAAATTACTTTTTGTTAATAATGTTCCTATACAAAACGTACTGTGGTGGTAAAGTGAAGGAAAAACCATTTGATATTTACCATGGTATTAAATGATCTATCTATAAAATTCACTGTCATATCCTCAATACATCCTCTTCAGTGTATTAAATGTTACAGATAATAACCAAACAGTTCAAGTTAAAAAGTCAAAATGACTGATCCTGTTCCCCCGAGCCTAGAATATGATCTATGTGAACTATGATCATATATATGCTGCTTTTATCCTGCGGCCTGGAGCATGAAACACATCTTGTAGTAGCTAAAACATTTTTATGTGTGGAAACTAATGAAGCTGACAGGCTTACTGACCATGTTCACAGCGCTGACTCTTTGCCTGTGTGATGTTTTGGGGAGATCATGTGCACCCTTATATGACGGCCACTTCAAAGGCAGGGGCCCGGCGTGAGAACCAGCCGCTCTAAAGCAGATAACCGGCGGATTTATGGCCCCGCACTTTTCCCATGATTGCCGGTGGGTAGCAGGCGCTGTTTGCCTTAATCCCCATTCACTTGGAAATGCTGATACTTTTTCTCTTAAGGAATTTAATGGTGTGACAGTGATTTACTAATGTAAATCTGTCTAACAGACCCTGGCATAAAGGGAGTGGATTAGGCCTGCATAAAGACCCATCTTGGGGAGGAGTGACTGGTGTTGTTGTGCTTTCATGTGGTGCACACTACTGCAGTGCGACCGATGGTTTGTTCACGCCCGCCAGAATAGCTACATAAGTTTTGACTTGAGCTGTCCCTGAGGGACCAAGGGGGACCTTGAGGGACCTTGTCTTTGAATAACAGTAAACATCCAATGAGAACTTCTTAAAGGTTACTTAGAAATGGTTGCAGCATCAACAAATTTGGCATTGTCAGATTTTATAAACAAAAGTGAACATATTTAAAAAGGCTTTTTTTTTTTTTTAGCTTAAAGTTGTTTGTAGTTACTTTTAAAAATTACTTTTTTATATATTTTTGACCAACAAAAACATAGATGTTACCACATTAGACATATTTTACATTATCTAAAATGTTTGACAGTGATAATTGAAATCATTGCAGTGTCAAATTTGGCATTGAAAGTTTTTACAAACAAAAATGTTAAATTGATGATGATTATGTAACAATGTTGAATGTTGGTGTGTGTTTTATTCATAATGTGTTTGTAGCATACTTTTAAGGGATACTCCACCCTGACTAACATTGTCAAAATAGTCCATCAGTGGTTCAATCTGAATTTGATGAATCGATTTTAAATTTTGAAAAAAACAACTTTATTCAACACTATTCCATACGCTGCTTGCGCTCAGCGATATTCTCCAAAATGGTGCTACGGTGATGCAGAGTAGACGAATTGTTGAATAAAATTGTTATTTTTGTTTTCTTCATGTACAAAAAGTATTCTCGAAACTTCATAAAATTCAGATTGAACCACTGATGGCAGATGGACTATTCTGACGATGTCTTTCATACTTTTCTGGACTTTGACAGTGTCGTTACTTGGCAGTCAACGGGTAGTCACAAGCCTCACGGTTTTCATCCAAAATATCTTATATTGTGTTCCAAAGACAAACAAAGCTTTTACGGGTTTGGAACGACATGGGGGTAAGTGATTAATAGCAAAATTTTCATTTTGGGGTGGAGTATGTCTTTAAAGTTTGTCGACAGATTTATAACTGTTGAAGTGGCACTTATAATTGCAGTTGTTTGTTTCACTTCATTGGCTTCTTTTGCATTATTAGAAAAACACATAAAAGAACACAAATATTTTTTTTCCACCATACAATTTCAAGAACTTAAATTATGCTCTGGGAAAACAATTACTTTCTCTCATAAAATTCCACGATCTGTTGTGGTGAAAGCAAATGGAATGATGGTTTTATGGTCAGAATGAAAAAAACACGCAGTTTCTTCAGGGACATCTGTTTTTTTTTCTTTTTTTTTGCATAGAAAAAGGTTACATCTTACAGAGTATGGTAGGTTTATTAAAAAGGTAACAAAGTTACAGTAGTTGAAAATCTCACATATGAGTATTAGTGAATGTTATTTTTTTTTAATTCAGTAGCCCTATTGTGTAAAGCGGAGAAGACCCCCCCCCCAAAAAAAAAAAAAAAAAAAAAAACAGTAGTGATTGAAGTGCATCATACCAACTCATCTGTCTAATTTCAATATAAACTCTAGTTACAATCTTACACATGTACAGATTTACAAACTGGATTGTTAAATCATAGATTACAAAACTGATTCACACCTCACTTTAGTGATTATCTGCAAAACCTTTGGTTTGTCTTTGAACAAGATGTTCTGTTTTACTCTAAAGCTACTGTATGTTTGTGAAAATCACATATGCTTTTTCTGTGTAGAAATATCAAAGCATATATCTCAAATGCAGCATTTTAGCAGTGTTTATGTAGGCACTGTCACACAGTACAGCCCTTTACAAGTTAAACAGTAACTGATTTTTTCTTCAAAAATGAAAATCGCTCTTCCATCGTTATGGATTTCAACACAGCTTGAAGTGTAAAGTCAGTCTTTCTTTCCCTCCCAGAAAGTTGGCTTATGTTTGATGTTACATATGTGCACAAGTGTAAAGAAAAAAAAACAAAGTGCTGACCAAAGCAGGCACAATAGCTGTTTTCTTTCCTTTATGTACAAAGTGTGGAAGACGTCCAGATGCAACAAGAGCAAATCCAACACTTAAAACGCTCCCACTTCAGTCCCCCACGGTCGGTATGGTTTACTGTTGCTTCCGCTGCTCTGTTGGGATGTGGTGGATGTGGAAACGGAAGGGCTCACGGAGGAAGAAGCCACTGAAGATGCCGTTACACTGGGGCTGAAAAGTGGGAATCCTCTGGGAAATGTTAGAGGGAAGGTTTGCGCCGCTGCAGCAGCAGCCGCCGCGTGAACGGTCGCCGATATCGAAAGCAGCGAGGTGGATAGTGGCGGTACACAAGGAGCAATGCTCCCAGTAGAGGGCGCTCTGAGCGCGGTGTCACTGTGGGTGAAGGAGGAGGTCAGCAGGGCTGCACCCCTCTGAGGAACCTCAGACAACCTGCTAGAGGAACTCTCTGAGGACGGAAGTCCGCTTTGTTGCAGGAACGCCGCTGGGATGGGATGCAAAGCGGCGGCCCAGTGATGTGGGTGGAGGGCCTGCTGGTGATGGGACATTGATGTGGTCATGGTGGCCGCATCCCTCTGCGAGGCGCAGCTGCTGAGGTGAGAAACCAAGCGGACGCGGAGGGGGTCGCTGGAATCCAGACCTTCAATGGAGCTCAAATACCTCGCCACTTCAGTGAGACACTCCCTGAAGCCGATGCTCATGAAGTCCATGGCCAGAGAATGAGCATCTAAGTATCCTGAGAGAGTGAGAAAGAGAACAATTAAAATTCTTTAACCCCCCTCCATTTGGGTTTAAAAAGCACTTCATATTCATATTCAGTTACACTGCATTATCAATTTGACTGCACTGACACCAATGGATGTGAACAAAACTTGAACTGAATTGAGCTGAATGATGACAATACTATCTTTTACATAGCTGTTTTTATAGCTGAACTTACTTAGAACAGTGACACTTTTACTAAACTATGAATCAACAGTTGAGCTCAATAATGACACCATTGTCTTCTACAGAGCTGAATTGAACTAATTTCATAATCTATACATTTTACACTATGATTGAATTAAAAGAATCAACACTGAACTGACTCGAGCTAAATAAAGACACTATTGTCTTGTGTAGAGCTGTTTTATAGCTGAATTGAACTAATTTCATAATTGATGAACACGGAACTGATGATTTGATTAATGACATTATTGTTTCTGTAGAGTTGCTTTTCAGCAGATTTGAAGTTTGTATTACTGATTCTGTTATTTTCCTACTTATTACCGTGAAGCTGCTGTGAAACAATTCAAGTGCTAAATAAATAAAGGTGACTTGATTTGAAGCTTTTATCATGATGAGTAAAATGTAACCTCACTGTGTTTGAGAGGCTAAACCTAAGCAGACCGGGATTGTGACCTGACCTGTTTGTATGTTTGTTTTGTCTCCCCAGTGCTTTGGTTTTAACACTCACTGGAGAGCCCTAACAAACCCCCAACAGTGCAGCCTGTGAATGTGGCCCCACTCCCCTCCCATGGATTTATGAAAGCAAACACAATCCCAGGGTCAAGTGCTTCTTTTGTCCTGCCGGCACTTTCCCACGAGTTCAATCCTACCATTAACATTGATTTCCACTTTAATCTGGTCAAAAGGGAACTCTGTACTCAGATTTCACTGCAGCGTTAGGTGGTGTGCAAATGGGCCAATAACAAGCAGACTACCTTTTCCTCCCGTGGCCTGGAGCATCTTCAAGTGATCCACTGTCATCTGCAATATTTCCGCCTTCTCTAATTTGGCAGATCCCTTGGGAGAAGCAATAGGATATGTGAGGATAAGTGTTTTTAATATGATAGCTTTGACAACATCCTCTTCCACTTACTTTTTATTTATTATAATTATTATTATAACTAATACTTTGCATATATATATATATATATATATATATGTATGTATATGT
This sequence comes from Carassius carassius, assembly GCF_963082965.1. NCBI lineage: Eukaryota > Metazoa > Chordata > Actinopteri > Cypriniformes > Cyprinidae > Carassius > Carassius carassius. Next base: position 6,615,213 of record NC_081781.1, on the reverse strand, counting down.
GTGTAAAAAACATGCAAGGGCTGAAGCAGAAATATGAGCTCACCTGTTTCTCAAATGCTGTTGGCACCAGACGACGCAACTCTGATAAACTATTATTTATTCGGTCCCTTCGTCTTTTCTCAATGATCTGCAATATATTTACAAATTATTAGAGAGTAATGTATTAGGGGTTTAAAAAATATTAAAAATATTTGAACAAATATATATATAAAAAGTTTGGAATTACCCCTCTCCGCTTCTTTCTAGCCATGACTTGAGATGTTGTGGTAGGTGAGCCACATTTTATAAACGAACCGTTGCTTTGACTTTGGGGGGGAAAGGGGGATGAAAACTTATCAGTGCACTGTATAAAGAGTTTATTATTGTTACCAAAAAATACTTTTTATTTGTATTTTTATTCAGTCATATGAAATTATTATTGATTTTTGACTAACAAAACCAGTTATTTTTGTGTTACCACATACAACGTATTTTAGGATAAATGCTTGACAGTGATAATTATTAAAAATTCTTTATATCTTTCAACGTTAAGCTATTAACAAACAAAATTCCTTAATATAATGCTTAAAATATCAATAATAGCTGTAGCCTACATTCAATAGTTAGAAACGTCTTTAACATTTCACAATACTGTTAAGTAACATGTAAGCATTACTGTAAAAATGCAACATGCAATTACAAATTGCAAATAAAATTTCTACTCGATCTAACATAAAAATGATTTCTGGTACAAGCTAATGTAGTCAGTTTGATTTATAACTTGAATTAAATGCTACCACATTAACAAAAATTTTAGGTCACATGACAGTATATAAATTAATAATGGTATTTAGGTTAAATACAGCAGTTTATGTACAGACAGTCATTATATATGAAAAAATATTAAGTAAAAATTTCTCTGATACACGATTGAGTGACATTTCTGACTATCGACCTGTTGAGCACCACAGAGCCTAATGTTTGTTCAAGTATTTATGAACATCAAAACCATAAACTGCATTATTAATTGTATTTTATTTCTTTTTAATTATATTTTATAGGCTGTTTATAAAACATATTTATTTATAATAAATGTAATTACCATGTGCATTTTATATATTTAATATAATGTCAAAAGAAAGCATACGATCTTAAGATAGCATGTAAAAGTGAAGCCTCAGAAAAAAGAACAGCAAACAAGCTGTGGTTCCCATGCACGCTTACCCAGAGTAGTTATTCTCGCTACCCACATCAATAGTTTCGTCCATGTCGCTGTCGGACGTGCTGTCCTCACAAGGCCGCTTCATGATGCAGTGTGCACAGGTACAGTCTCCAAACCCTCTGAGCGTCTTTCCCACGAACCGCTGGAGACTCACTCTCACATTCACGCCCTCGTCCTGCCTTGGGAACACCCACCGTAAAAAGAAAACACGCCCCGAGCCGCAGAATGGAGGTCTCAAACTTCATTCCCCTGATAATCGACTCGGCCCAGCTTCAGCACTCGCGCTCTGCACCCGAAGGCCCCAGAAGCGTGAGAAACACTTCGCATAAGAAAGGCAACGGTGTTTCAGAGCCTGACACAGCCAGTGTGCAGATAAGGCAGGACATCTAGGTAAAGGGTTTCTGGCCAGGCTAAGATGAGGAAGCAGAGTGGCTTGCCAAAATGTAGTATGAAGTAGGCCTAGTTGTGTACGAATTATTTGATGATTTTAAGGAAGACACTTCTGTCAGCAGTTTTTTGAAGTTCATCTCACGCGTGCCAAACGGGTTAGCGCTCATTGGCTGACCTGTCAAATATCTAACTAACGATTTATGTTATATTTTGTTTTGTTAAGAATCATATTAACGCGAAAAGCAAGGAACGATTATTTTATTCGGTTAACCGTTTACGACGCTCGAGCTCAACTTGGTTTTCCCTCACGTGATTTATTTTCGCCATGCTCATTGCTAAACGATTTTTACTTTTAGGTTTCCTAAACGTTTTTAAAACGTATGTGTAGCCCTACTTATATGTTTAAAAAGAAAAAAAACCTTATTTTAATCTTGTGTCTATGAAAAAATGGAACGCCGACGGTGCCAATTTTCTTTAAACGAAACGCGTGATTTTTGACCGCGTCAACACGCACTGTTTGTTCGCGTTAACGCCTCAACAAGCAAAGCAGGCAATGAAATGCTGTTTTTGAGACTATATTTGCATATGGGACACGATGGTACGTATGTCTCTGGTTGGTATATACATATACAAACATCAGACGTCATGTTTATTCATGAAGGATGTCGTATGGTATACTGGTATGCACATATGCAAACATCAGACGTTATAATTGCTCGCAAAGGATGATGCATTGGTACGTTGCATGTGATGTCAGCCTTATGTTATGATTTGTCATGCCCTTTTTTAAGTCCTAGGGTTGTTCTACAGATTCAAAAGTCAACAGCTATAACCATGGCTCTTAGAATTTTTTTTAGCAAACTCTTACAATACCAGTGGATGTTTAATGGATAGCTAATAAAATGTATGTAATTATGATTTAAATTACATTTAATTTTATTTTACTTTGTTCAGTTTGCAGTTATACATATATACATATACAAAATATTGCATTCGGTCATTCGGTACACACGTGCACCGTACCGAAAGCCCTGTACCGAAACGGTTCGGTACGAATACACATACCGTTACATCCCTAATATATATATATATATATATATATATATATATATATATATATATACATAAATGAATAAAAATTTAACATGACAATCTGATTCTTTGTATTATTCTGAATTAATTGTAAGAACTAGGCTCATAGTTTATGTTAATGAAAGTGTTAGTCAGCCACCACTGAAGTAGAGGAACCTAGATTTAGAGGAACCTTTTTTATTATTATATTATATTATTATATATTTTGTCTTTTACAGAATGCAGGCAATGGCCAGAAGTGTGGTATGGTCAAGAGGGAGAATGCTGGATCCTGAAACGGCAAATTAAATGCTGGACCAGGTATCTGTGTTTCTGGATCATTTGGAAACATTGACTCAGCAGCACGGTATGCTCCAAAATGTGTTAATATTGATATGTATCATTTTATTGTGTTTGAGATGTTTTGAATATTAATTGTGAATTGTTCTTTATTAAGTGTTTTTTTTCTGTTATCCTTAGTTCCCCAGGGCTATAGTGCTCCCTTGGTAAGGGTCTCATCTGGCCGTCCACGATTCTCCATAACCGAAGAACAGTTGCGTTTTCTGATAGAATATAACTTTTCTACAAGACAAATGGCGGAAATCTTGTGTGTGTCCAGGCAAACTGTGAAACGTTGTTTAAGGTGAGGTTATTTTTCTTAGTTGTTCATGCAGTCTCCTTGTGCATTTAAATTGTACAGATAAGTAATGCATCTTAAATTTGAATGCAAAATTCATGGTTAATTTTATGTACAGTATCACCTAAAAATCTAGATTTGTATGTACTTGTTATTTAAGCTGCACATAAGCATGATGGCTCAGTGGGTAGCGCTATCACCTTTGTCAGTGTGGGTTTCCTCCGGGTCCTCCATTTTCCCCCACAATCCAAAGACATGCTGCTTAGGGCAATTACATGTACATGGGAAAATAGGCAAATTTCATGACAAAAAAAAGACTAAAGCATTGCTAAGCAGTTTTGTAATGAAAAGGGGGCACTGCAAAACCAAGTCCAATACCAAAAGCTCTAAATAACATTGTCGTTTTTTATTTTTCTGCCTTGCGCTGTGAATGATTTCTATAAACATAAATGTGAAAAGTACAATTGTTTGTGTGTTAATAGTTAAGTTAAATTGTGTTGGTCTGTACTTGTAATTTAAAATGAGCTCACACTCCATTTTCAAGGGTCAGTTTCCTGCAAGGTTTAAATTGTGAATAGGCCTTGATAAATAGTTAATTGTGCGTCTAAAATTGCTGTCTAAAACAAAGATTAAGTACAGATTAGTAACACCTGCATTATGGAGTCCTGAACTAAAATAAACAGGATTTTTTTCACATTTTTCTCACACACACAATTTGTGATATGGCTTCTTGAAACTCAGCACACAAAACCACAAAACAAACAAAATTAAAACATTGGACATCTCTTGAAAAAGCAAACTCTTCTTTCAAAACTATTTTAACTCTACCAAATTGCACACAGATATCAAAAGATTATCCACATACACACCAAACTACACACAGATGTGAAAAATGTAAAACACTATGTCTTTTGCTTGTTCAGTGCAGTGTATAAGAGTTTATCACATGTACATTTACACTTATTAAACTGATGTATGCACAACTTTTGAATTTTACAGTTTTTGAACTGAATTGAATCAAGACTGAAGTGACTTGAGCTGAATATTGACACTATTGGCTTGTTAGAACTGCTTTACAGCAGAATTTGTTTTGAATTTGTTACTGTTGTAAAGCTGCTGTGAAACTATCAATATTGTCAATATGCATATTACTATGTATATTATCCTTATTATGCATTATAAATACTTACACACTAAACATGCATATAAGCCAAGTCAGAAAGTCAACTCTATTTCTGTTTGTGTGTGTGTGTGTGACCAGGACAACTAGAGCCCCAGATACAGATCCCCTGTAAAGACCTTGTCTCAGACGACCACCAGGACAAGACCACAAGAAACAGATGATTCTTCTGCACAATCTGACTTTGCTGCAGCCTGGAATTGAACTGCTGGTTTCGTCTGGTCAGAGGAGAATTGGCCCCCCAACTGAGCCTGGTTTCTCCCAAGGTTTTTTTCTCCATTCTGTCACCGATGGAGTTTCGGTTCCTTGCCGCCGTCACCTCTGGCTTGCTTAGTTGGGGTCACTTCATCTACAGCGATATCGTTGACTTGATTGCAAATAAATGCACAGACACTATTTAACTGAACAGAGATGACATCACTGAATTCAATGATGAACTGCCTTTAACTGTCATTTTGCATTATTGACAAACTGTTTCCCTAATGAATGCTGTTCAGTTGCTTTGACGCAATGTATTTAGTTTAAAGCGCTATATAAATAAAGGTGACTTGACTTGACTTTTTGTGTGTGTGAATGTGGATGTATACATGTACATATGTACATATATAAATATATATAAATATATATATATATATATATATATATATATATATATATATATATATATATATATATATATATATATATATATATATATATAAATCTTCATGAAGCATCTTCATAAAGCTTTTCTGCTGAAGGAAGCATGAAGTGCTCTAAATGTCCTGGTAGACAGCTGCATTGACTCAAGCTGTGTCTCCAAACCCTTCAGGATATTTAGAGCACTTCATGCTTCCTTCATCAGAAAAGCTTTATGAAGATGCTTTTCCAGCAGGATTTTCACCTGCACACACTGCCAAAATAACCAAACCCTGGTTCAATGACCATGGGATTACTGTGCAATACTGTGTGATTTCATGTAATATTCCAATTTTATGAAATTTTGATTTTGTGGGTTTCACAAGCTGTAAGCCATAATCATCAAAATTATAACACATTAAGTCTAGAAATATCTCACTTTCCAAGCAATGAGCCTATATAATATATTAGTTTCACATTTTAAGTTGAATTCCTGATATAAATGAATTTTTCCATGATATTCTAATTTTTTTGGAAAGGGTCTGTATACATACATACATACATACACACACACACACACATATATATATATATGTAATATATATAATAGAAATATGATGATTATCAAAACACATTTTAAATATAATGTAGTCATTTTATTATAGCACTCATCAGCCTGCAGAAGCCAAGATTATGTTCCTGGAAACAACACAGAGACAGAACAGCATAAACAAAATTTACAACCAACTACAAACCAAATTACAAAAACATTATTATGTGAATGTCAATAAAGTGTGTGAGTATATATATATATTCTGTGTAATACTTTTGAAAATGATAGGCCAATAACTTAAAACTAACATGCAATAACTCATTTAGATAAATTAGAATTTATAATATGGATAACAGCATTTATTTACAATGTAACATTTATTAATTTACTCAAGCACTTAAGATATCAGTACTTTCAGAACAAGGCCACAAGAAACTAAATGATTAATATGTGGAACTTACCTTCGAACATGGCCAGAATGTATGTGTTTAGAAACACGTTCAAGTTGGTCGTATTAACATGGAAAAACTGTGCGTCTTTACACATGCTAAAGTAACGCGACGACAACTGACGCCTTAACACAACCAGAATGTGCGTGTGTACACATACAAAAGAAACACGTAAAAAATTACCGCGTTAACACGAACAAACAGTGCGTGTTGACGTGGTCAAAAATCACGCGTTTCGTTTAAAGAATATAGGCACCGTCGGCGTTCCATATGAAAATGCTTGTTAAGAACAACAACAACAAAACTATGGTAAATCCTTACGGGTAACCTTACCATATGCAGTAAAGCAAAAAAAAAAAAATCATCCTGTAAAACGGACCTATATTTGATAAGACAGCACTTTAATGGTAAAATCTAAGTTTTCATAACTTTTTTTATTTATGGGAAAATGAGCGCAGCATGTTAAATAGTGGACATACTGAAAGTCCTTTAAAATGTTTCAGTAAACACTGATATCAAGATCATAAATGTACTCAAAGTTGTTCAGGAATATTTGCATACACACAGACAGACACACTTTCACACATGGGATTCTCATCTGTTTGGAGGCTCCAGCTGTAGTGAATTTCCTGGGTTAAACAGTGAAGATGGCACATTGTTTGGGCTTACAAAACCCCACTTGTCATGTGCCTTCCCCCTGGTGGAGCGCAGCACAGTCTCCCAGGCAGGCCGCCAGTATGATGACTCGTTCCCACAGCTCTGAGCCCTGCGCTGAAACCCAATCACCATGTGAGAGACGGCCAGGAACACAGGGAGGGCCGGCAGGGCCGCTGCCACTGGGAGGTTACTGCGAGCCGAGCGTCATTCCCACCACTGCTGCCACAGCTCCTAACACTAGTCTTCACATTGTTTGTTTGTTGTATATCCAATTTAACTAACATGTTATAAAACCATAGAAATAATAAAGATGGCTTTGTGGAAGAGGGGAGCTTGTGACCTTTCACATATACCATTACTGCAACATTACAGCACAAATTCATTCATTCATTTACTCAAAGAATTATCATATATACTCAAAAAGAAATAAATGTATTTGCATTTAACAATAATAATGCTTAAATGCATAACTAAGAGATTTTTGAGAACAACCATCAAGACCAAAAATAAATACATAAAAGTACATTTATGTAATAAATATTCTTTATTATTTATTTTCTGTATTTAATGTTATATTGTTAGTGTTATCTGTATGCACCAAGGGTCTGAGAGTAACACATTTTCAGTTCTCTGTATGTACTGTGGTTATTCTAGCATGAACTTGAGAGGAACTGACTTATACATCCCTTAAAATGAACTTGAGACCAATTGGTTAAAAGGGAATGTACTGCTTTGATATTTTGCGATTAAACAAAACAACAACAACAATAATCTGTGTAATTTAACTGTGCAAAAATTTTATGATCCCTTAATATAGTGACTAATATAAAGACACAAACCTCTGTACTGCTGACAGGTTTCTGCATCACTTATTGCCTTTAACACCCTGCACCAGATCCAGTCCTCACCACAGATAGCTCCAATCAAGCTGTCAACAGCCTCTCATAGCCCAGGGCAGGCTGCAGCTCTCCCATGTGTGACCTAAAGTTTATAAGGGCTAATTAAAGCAGTCTGTCCAGTTTCACAGACCTGGACTTTCCCTCGTTTTCCCCTGTTGATGGATATGCCCATTCAAGAGTTTTCAAAGTTCTTTTTAGGATAAATAAAGACAGTATAGTGAAAATACTGACAGGAGAGCAGACAAACACGAAGCCCTATAGTTTTGTTTTGATCTGTTTGTTGCATATGAAAAATATTATGAAAATTCAAAATAAAATAAAAATGCTTTGTTCATCTGTAGACCTTGGATATGTTACAGTCACCCTTAAAATAAATACAAAAAAAGTAAAAAATGATAATTTAAACAAACCTAGAAAGATGCATGTTAAGATTTTTTTTAATTGTTTTTGACAATTTATATTACAATTTATAATAACTTATATTTATAACAAATAATGTTATTATATACAATTTATAATAACATATCAAAATGATCACTGAGACCCGAGAAATGGATCCTGAAAATTAACTGTATTGAAATTTCATTGTAAAATATATTGAAATAAAGAAGTTGTTTTAAATTAAAATATTTCACAACTTTATTGTATTTTTGATCAAATAAATACATTCTTCTTTAGTGTAATATATTTATTTGGAAATATGAAATATTATTATTAAAAACAAAAAAATCTGAATTATTCCAAACTAATGACCAGTAATGTATATTACTGTGAAAAGCAACTTTAACTCCTATTATGATTGTTTTTGAGTTTCATCCTTGGCTGACAGAAAACAAGTGCCAGTGATATCAGTCCGGGGCAGAATTACAAAACAAACTGCTGTCTGCTGTCGGGCAGCATGGAGCTAGAAGCTTGTCACTGTCACCTCTGAGACTTCTTATAGCATGCGGCCAAAGTAGGTCCAACGCTGGGACACAACTTAGTGCAAGCGTTTGTGGATGTTTGTGTGTGTTTCTTCTATTCCCAGGCAGGAGGAAGGATTCCTTTCATCCCAAACATGCTTGCTTGGAGAAGGCGGGCGGCCCTGCCCCTAGGCCCGGCGAGAGGGGCCCAGCCCTGATGTGCCATGCTATCAGTGGTTCCCAAGGCTGGCCAGCCTGGGAAAAGCTGGGTGGACCTGTTCCAAAATCAGCATTACATGCATTATTGTTCTTACCCTCCCCGAGTCCCAAGCACACAATGAAAACAACAGCAACAGCCACAATCTCAAGCCCTTCTCTGAACACAAGGCTGCCCTTAGTCACTTGCAAACTGCCTTTTTAAAACCAAGTTAACTGCTTCATGGCAACAGACACTGTTGCCTGGGCACCAGCTTCCTCAGCTCGGACTCTTCCTTGAGAGTACACTGACCTGCTTTACATTCAGGGCAAACAAACATGTGTCCTGTTAAATTCAAGTGTAGTGCAAGTAAAATGGTTGAGAAAACATGGACATTTATTTATTTATTTACATGAGAACCAGGATTCACTGTTAAACTATAGTGTTAAACCAGTTTATAGTTGTTTTCTGGTCTTCAAGTCTGGTTTGAATATCTGACAAAGGCTCAAAACTTTTCTAAAACTAGCAAAATAGACCAGTCTGACCACCTTATGCTGGTTTAAACTGGTTTTTAAGCAGTTCTAACACAACATCTGCAACAAAAGTCGTATAAGAATTTAGGAAGTTACTGAGATCATAATCTAGCACCATCATCACTTTCATGTTATTTCAGTTACCCGAGGGGTGTTCTTGTGATTAGTGAATGGAGTTGGAATGAATGAAAAGTGTTTGCTAATCAAAAATAAACTAGTTATCTACTGATGATAACTTTCATCTTCTTGCTGATCAAACACCAACCAAGATTTTAAGATTATATCTAATCTAACCTCATAAATTTCCTTTGATGTCTTTCTCGATTCGAGCACAAGGAGGTTGCATTTCAGTGCCAACCTGAAACAATTAACTCCTGAGTAAATAATCTACTTCTTTTTCATTGTTATCCACTCTATCCGAGACAAACGGGCATGTTTATTTTTCCTGTCAATGGAAGAGCAAACAGCCACAAACCGACGATATCCTAGGATTGTGGACTTTTGACTCCAAAGTCATATTATAGGTGCTTTATTAGTGTTTAAGGTCACAGAGAGACAAGCAAGTGCATCCTATATCAGGAAGCCTTGTGCGTCTCTGGAGTGAAATATTTGGCTTTTAGTCGGAGCCCCGGCCGTGAGTCGGAAATCCTGGGAAGCGAGTTCATGGCAGACAGGCTCCAGGCGTCGTATGGGCCAACGCTGAAGAGAATGGCTCAGAATAATAGGCCCCTTCCTGCCATTCTCAGATTTGGGGCAGTATTTCTGTCACGGCTTTCCATCGAACTGTGTCCGGCATTTGGCTTCGGCACCCATCAACACGCATGCTACGCTCACAAATACACTAATCTGCACTGCAAGTGGGATTTGGCTCGACACAAAGCGCCTGTCAGAATTATGTCAGCTTCAGAACAATATCAATGTGGTCTGTTTACATGGCTATCAAGGGAGCGTACACTCATGTAAACATGTTTATCAATCTTTAAAAGATGTTTTAAACTCTGATGTAGTGTGTGGTGAGGGTTTGAAATACGAAAATGGCATATATGGGGTGAGAACACACACAGACAGGTGCCCCTTCTCTACTTCCTGTCTTATGACCTGAGCTTCCTGTCAGGATACATGAGTTTGAGGAAGCCATGGGTTTCCCCTTCTGCATTCAGCTCTCATTGTTCAAGCATCATTACCCAATTGTTAAGCATACCTTTTATTCACTGTGGCACCTACAATATTTACACAATAGCTTTGCTTCCACTGTCGGAATCCATTGATTTTGATGCATTGTCAGCTCTTCAGACAAAGTTCTCGAGCTGAATACTAAAACAAATGAACATTTTTGCATGTTTTTAGTTTTTGTTTTTACCACATAAGTAATTGTAGATCCTTGTAAAAGTCAGTGCTGGGACATGCAGCTTTGTTCGAATCCAACCTTGAATCTTCTTTGCTACCTCAGTGCAATTGAAATTTGCATTGAAATGGCATTCTAATTTAAATTCTGAACATTACACAACCCAGATTAAATATTAACACATTAAACTTTCTCTCATTGCAGTAATTAGCTAAAACATATTCCTTTAAAGTAATTTAAGAGAAGAAAACACTTAAAAAATGCATTGATGTTGCTGTTTGACACTGAAATTCTCAACTCTTTAATCCAATTGTATATGCAGTCTGGCTTTGCTTCCATATCGGTGGCTTCTGGCTCGCTCTGCTTGCAGGGAAGCAGCTGCCCTGGCCGCCCCCAGTCTGAGCAGACTCCAAAGGCAAATGTGTTAAAGTAATTAACAGACAAGTAAAGAAGAAGTCATCAGATACACATTAAGTGACCTGACCACGGTGAAATCACTACTCTAGACAGCAGGATATAACCACAGTCCGAGAAAGAGATACGCTTTCACACGTGGCACCAGTCAGTGAAGGCCAACAATATAATCTTCTCTTTAACACCAAAAACAAACAGAAGAAAGGAAGGGTGTCCTCTTGGGACAACTGTGCTAATCATTACTGGCTTGTCAGGTATATGTACATATACACATTTATGTATGTAAATGTATTACCAAAATTGATATATATTCCTCTTGAAAGACAAGTTACCACTGTTAACATTAATCTATGTAGGCAAATTTTGTTTTTCAAAACACAAGCTTGTGTACAGGGTTTATCTTGTGATGTGGAAAACACCTACAAATTAATAACACTGTGAACTCAAGTCTAGCCTCCAGGCAATAGCTACAGCCATTAACCTGCGTTTTAAGACGGGGCTTTCTCCTTATGCTTGGCTTGGGTATCACTGGCCCTGAGGAAGCACAAGGTTAGAGAGAGATCCAGGAAAGTGTTTTCTGCTAATCTCTACCAGAGTAAGACCCCACAGAGCCACAACACTGATATGGTGTGTCACTGCCTGGTGATAAACAATGCTGCATACTGTTGTTTTGGGCTGCACCCTCTGGTTCTTTATCAGCAAGCATCCTTCCACTCCCCATGATTGTGAAATGCAATGGGTGTGCTACAGAATGATGAAGTTATATAAGTGGCAAAGAAGTTAATCATGGTTAAGAGAAATTAATTGCAATTTGAACATGTCTCAGTTTTTTAGTAACATGAAAATCAAGGAATCGTTGTCTCATGTAACCAGACTTTTGACCATCTGTATAAAGTCTATACTCTACAGTGTAATCACCCATTAAGATGGATAATCACTGCATTTATTTGATCAAAAATACAGCAAAACAATAGAACTATGAAATATTACAGTTTAAAGTAACTGGCTTCCATTTTAATACATTTTAAAAAGTTTTTGTTTTCTGTGATTGCCATCACTCCAGTCTTCAGTGTTACATGATCCTTCAGAAATCATTCTAATTGGCTGATTTGCCGCTCAAGTTTTGCAACAGTTTTTATGTTTTCTTAATATTTTTGTGGAAACAGTTATACATTTTTTAATGATTCTTGATTTTAATGTGAAATGGAAATCTGAAAATGTTACTGCTATTTTTAATCAATTTAATTCACCCTTGCTGAATAAAAGTATTTGTATACCTTTAAACCAAAATCTTACTGATACTAAACTTTCAAACACATCTTAATATGATTTTTGGACAATCATGTAGCAACAGTTTGACAATTTGAATGCAATAAAAATGAGCAAAAAACATTTTTTTTGGTATCGGGGCAAATCTAGAGTTAGTTAAGGAGGACCGAATCTCTTATCTGAATATGAGCTGCTATGGAAAAAATAAAGATTTCTATAAGAGCAAAAACTAACAGCAGAAGTGGCATACATTGCATGTCACAATATGATTTTATTTTTATGATTAGCAAGGAAGGATTCTGAATTAAATAACCCTCAGATATCTTTCCGCAGCCAACATGAAGATAGATCATACAGTCACAAATTTGTAAGTTGGTTGGTGGATTTTAGGGGTTTAAGATGAAGACTGAAGCCTTGTCTATGGTGGGAATGAGTTTCAAGCACAAGATTTAAGAATTTCAGACTAATTTTGAACAAGCCTAAATATGTGTGTGGTTTATTTTAGGTCTGACTGGATGGCCCTCCATCATTGTTTGGAAGTCCAGACACTTTGACTTATCAGTGCGAGCAGTTGAAAAGCGCTAGTGCACATGCTTGACCCCCAGCCTCTCTGGTTTTACTGCTATCACCTGAGACAGCACTGTTGAATCTGGAGGAGAATGTGACAACAGCAGGCTCACCAGCTGACCATACGCAGACCCCAGATCAGCAACACGTCTGCTAATTCTTCATACACCCTGCAGGGGAAAACCTGGACTGAAGGTCCGAGCCTGGACAATACCTGTCATCGGAAGAGCTGCGGTCAGCTGCAGGAATCTTGCAACATTCACACCAGCAGAAACAGGGAGGGAGAGGTGTCCACAACAGCTCCCAGATCCTCTGCTGCTGTCTTTCCCACTGCCTGAAAACACACAAGGACTTGTCACGGTCTAATAAAGCTACAAAAGCTCTTGGGTAGGACAGACAGTCTAAGAAGGTTCAATAAAATGTATTATTTGTTCAGAAATATAACTTGAGTTATAAAGAAAGGAAAAGTTTGGCTGAAAATAAACATTTCTGTCATTATTTATCCACCCTAAATGTTTTCTTTCTTCTATAGAACACAAACAAGATTTGATCAAAAGTATTGAGCCATATGATGGCTTTGAGGGACATCAAATATGTCTGTATTCATTTACTTACAATATCCGTTTACGTGCAAAATGTTTGTACTGGCACATACTGACATATTGTGCAATGCTGTTACATAGGTACTGACTGCAAGAAAGCATTTTATTTAAGGGCCTAAGCTGGTTCTGGTGTACATATTGTGTGGGTTTTTTGTTTGCATCCATGTGCACTATATTTTGTAAATACATAGTCTGAAATCATGGTTTCCACAAAAATATTAAGCAACCGTTTTCAACACTACCAAATCAGCATTGATTTCTGAGGGATCATGTGACACTAAAGACTGGAGTAATGGCTGCTGAAAATCCAGCTTTGCTGTCACAGGAATAAACATTCTGAAATTTATTAAAATACATTTTTTAAATTGACATAATATTCCACAATATTAGTTTTTACTGTATTTTTGATCAAATAAATACTGCATAAGTGATTAAAAAAACATGAAAAATACAGCTGACTATAAACCAGAATGCATGAATGCAAGAACTAAACTATCCTTAAATCAAGAGACTTGACATTTCACTTCAGCAGTCTGCCACACGCCACTGGGTTGTGATGTAAATACTGTGTGGGTTGTGAGGGTTGATTGTTTGCTTATATGTGCACTGTATACTGTTTAGTGAATACACACAGTTCTTTTTGAGAACTATTGAGAATCTATTTTTTACATGCACTTTAGCTTCTAGTGAATAGAAATGAATATTTGTGTAAATGCAGTACATGCTGCAGATGAGGTCAAGTGTTACAAGTATATAACTCATAAAATGGTAGCTGGAGAGCTGATTATTAATTGAGAACATTATTACTGTAAATCACAGATCTTTGCTGGACTAGGGAACATGATAATGTCCAAAGCTGTCTTGAATGGAAGTGTGGTGTGTTACTGTACAGAACAGCTGTGACTTTCATTGTTTGTAGCCACACTCTCTTTCTTCCTGTAATATAGTGGTCAGGCTACATTACAAGTCAAGCTATTCCGGCCACTCTGGATTTACTGCAGCAGAGGTTGATGTTCGCTCAGAGATCAGAAAGCTGGCTTTCAGAGAAGGTCAGTAAGAGTAACTAGTCGGCGCTGTTAGGCACCTGACAAAGACCATGCTGGGGAATGATCAATGTCAATCTTTGTGTGTTAAACTGACCAAAATTTCAGTAATTATTCTTTGACTTTCTTTATCTAATACACAGTAAAATCACAATTGTCATGTCTGTGTGAACTATTCCTTGAAATGTTTAAAGGAAGTTTAGCGAATCCCTGCAACCCGTTAACACTTCTTTGTGAATCTGATAAGATAAATGACTGAGACAAGAAGGGGAAGCAAACCCTGACACGCTCTCACTGTCTGGGCTGCTTATATAGTAAGGATATCTCCTTCCTTCAGCCTGAGTGTTTACTTTGGATTATAGTAGATGCTTCCAGACCTCTGAGAACTCACATCCTGATGGACAAGCTGATACATCCTGTTACACTCAAACATTCATTCAGTTCTCTCTAAAACTCCTAAAAACCCTTAGAAGCTAAACTAGCTGGATATCAAGGTTGTTTAACACGTAACAGACGGTTCTGCTAATCTTTAAGGAAATTACCGTGAAGCTTGTGGTGTTTTGCATGACAGGTGCTGGTCAGGTCTTTCATCTGTGAATTATAGACTATAAAACAAGACATGAGGCGAGCTGGTGTAATGTCACACCACTGATACAGGGAACCTCTGATTTACTGCATTTACTAAATTAGAATTAATGATAAATTCGCAATATAGAGATAAAATGCTACATTACAGAACACTAGAATTGCATTTCACCTGTGATACGGAATAAACATATTTCATTTAATATTTGTAAATATATTATACATTATATTTCATGATTAAAAAGATGATGAAACTTTAAGCCAAACAAAAATCAATTACATACCAAAGTTGTCCATAATAAATGTCTTCCTGTTCCATTAGTCTGGAATCCTGATTGTTTTGCCATCTCGTCTGCCAAGTTAGAAGGCAAACTGTATGAGAATGTGAAACTGACACATACTTAAAGCAGTGAATGAAAAAATAACAGCAATTATCTGCGAAATGACCATGGGGCCTTTACTAATTAAATGTTCATTCAGTAAATTTGTGAATACATTTATACATAAACATATCTGTTTTTCTCATAGTAAACATCAATATTGATGTCCTTGTATTCAGTCTTAAATTTCTGTGCGTTGATGTTGGTCCATTGTTTTATGCTGAAAAAGAGTTGCATAAGTGGTCAAATGTTTTTACACAGGAATCACATTCACTGGAAACAACACACCACACACCCGAATATTAATCATTTCTCAAAAGCACTATTAATTTATTATCATTATTTTTTAATAATTGAACAATTTTACTGCACCTTTGATGGAACATTGAAATACTGTTTGCAACACACCTCTGAGGAACTGGCATGAAAAGTCCCTAGGACAGTGTACAGTGCTCTCTGACCCTGTGTGGTGGTCTTGGAGACAGAGGGAGTCAAAAGAAAAGTCTAGATGTGGCTCTGAAGTTGAAAGTATATGGGGTGCCTGACCAGCCCTGTTTGATGTAGCTCAGTATGCCTGCTGCTGCTGCACGCCTGTGAAGATGTTTTTGTGTGATGGCAGCTGGAGACTCTCTCTCCCAGAGAAACCTGCATGACCTAGCCTGGCTGAGGAAACAGGGTTATGAGGGTCTTGACCCAGAGCTGGAGAATTCTGTGGATTTGAGATGGTAACAGAAAATGAGCACAGATCTTCTAAGGACAATCTTCACTAAACAGCTGTTTTCTCTTATACAGCCTATACAGATACCTTTTTTTTGCATCAGTCACTTTCATCCAAATGTATATAAAAGCATATTACACAAAATGCATTATATACATTTTCATTTCATGCATTTTCTAGGATACTCATCATAATTAGTATGGCTATAGATAGAGATAGACAGACAGACAGATATATAATGGGGGATTTTATATATCGGTTTTAGTGCTGGAAAACAAACATTTTTATGTTGCAATAATACATTAATCACTATAATTGCATGTTTGTAGGCCTGTGTGGCTATATTCATATGTGTGACCACGAAACCAGTCATAAGTAGCATGGGTATAGAATATCTGTAGCAATAGCCAACAATACATTGTTTGGGTCAAAGTTATAGATTTTTCTTTCATGCCAAAAATCATTAGGATATTAAGAAACGATCATGTTCCATGAAGATAATTTGTAAATTTTCTTATCATAAATTTATCAAAATGTAATATGCATTGAACTTCATTTGGACAACTTTAAAGGCGATTTTCTTAATATTTAGATTTTTTTTTTTTTTTTTGCACCCTCAGATTCCAGATTTTTAAATTGAATCCAAATATTGTCCTATGCTTGCTAACAAACCATACATCAATGGAAATCTTATTTATTAAGCTTGCAGATGATGTATAAATATTTCAAAATATTGACCCTTTGGATAACCCTCATACATTTATCAGAGGTGGAAAGTAACGAATTACATTTACTCGCGTTACTGTAATTGAGTAGCTTTTTTGTGTACTAATACTTTTTAAAGTAATTTTTTAAATCTGTAATTTTACTTTTACTTAAGTATATTTTGTTTAAAGTATTGTACTTCGCTACATTTTAAAACACATTAATTACTGAGTAAAAAAAAAAAAAAAAAAAATCGCTCCCTGGAAACTACGTCAGTAAATAATGGGCAGGAGGGCAAACTGGCGCTAAAATCACAAGAAAGATGCAGACGGTCAAAACAGGCGTTAGTGGTGCAGACACCGCTGAAAACGAAACCCCGTCATATTCTGAAGTTGAACTCGAAGGAAATGAAGTGAACCCCTGGCCATATGTATGCTCTATTATGCAGTGTAAGCTGTACTTGCCTAGGAAGACCAAACGAGCAGCTTATAAAATCTCGACAAGACATCAACCCTTCGCAAGAATGTAGAGGTATGCTAAGTAATTGCATCGTTGCATTGGTGGTTAAAATGAAGCTTTGACATTTTAGCAAGAGGTTTTGCACAAATTAGCCAAAAAGACAGTGGTGAGGAGTGTGCTATATATATCATCTGCGATAATATCATATTTTTTGTTTTAATGATGTGCGCGCTTATAGTGCGTTCTTTCACTGTGTGATTCAGTCTCCTAAAATGCATTTAATGATCACAAAATTGAAGATATAGGGGCAGAAAATTCACATATTTATATAATTTCATACATTAAATCAAAATCACACAAAGAATGCCATCGTTTCCTCCAAAAATCATCATGAATATATACATACATATATATAACAGTTCAGTAAACAAGTTAATTAAGAGACTTGCGTTTTAGACACCATATTGCCTTTTTTAGCTCTATTTCTACAACAGAAAATAATTCCAAACACAGCCACCAAAGCACAGTTTTGCGTCTCTGAGCAACGTGACAGTGTTTCGTTCCTGAATGAATCAACCGTTTAAATGATTCGGTTCAGTCGCAATGACTCACTTATTAACAGTGACTTGCTGACACATACTGGCCATTTTAATATCACATTTAAAGTATCTTTTGATTTTTTTTAAATAATTAATTTCTTATCATTTCAAATGAGTATTCAACATTTTATGTTTTGTATATCAAAACATTATTCATGCATTTGTAACTGCAGGTTAAATGCATTCTTGTCCTGCACTAAACAGTGTAATACATCTAAATGCCACTTCCAATGAATCTTCTGCATTTCCTCTGCATTAAAAGATGAGTTTGTTGATACTGATTTGCCTGGTAACAGCCCAAATGTTTTATTATTCTAAATAACTGATTCCTTTAATTAAAAACAACTAGTTTGAGATTAATAGACCTATCCCAGGGGTGTCAAACTCAGTTCCTGGAGGGCCATAACCATAGTTTAGTTCTAACCCTGCTTCAGCACACATATCATGTAGTTTTCAAATAAACCTAAATGATTAGATTAGCTGGATCAGGTGTGTTTAATTAGGGTTATATCTAAACTGTGCAGGACTGTGGTCCTCCAGGAACTGAGCTTGACACCCTTGGCCTGTCCCATTTTTGACTCCCTCCCACTGTTAAAATGTAACTAAGTAATTTTTACTCTGAGTAAATTTTAAATGAGCTACTTTTTACTTTTACTTGAGTTGATTTTTAGACTGGTACTTTTACTTGTACTTAAGTAAAATTTCATTAATGTAATGGTACTTTTACTTGAGTAGAATATTTTTGTACTCTTTCCACCTCTGACATTTATAAATGTCTCGTTAGCTTTTGGTTTTAAAAGTTAAAAAGCAACGTAATAATTGTTTTCATATTCCAATATTATTCATTATTATTTTTATCATTACACACATTTTCATAATTCCATGTTTCTTTCTATATTCATAATATATTAATTAATTTTATAACATTATTTCTGCAAAAGTAATTTTTGTATAAAAGCAACTACCCTGCAGTTTTAAAAGTTTGAAAGCAGTGTGCAAATGCAGCTTTTTGTGGTAGGCTATATATGCAGCTTCTATGAAACAATGTAAATACGTAGACAAAATCCCGCTCTTTTGTAACTGTGGAAACAATGGCCTGTTGCTGCTGCGGTGGTGACCGAGGCTGCAGCGGTCGGTGGGGGCGTTGAAGCCAGTGATGGGAGTGAGGCAAAGGGGGTTTATCGTCGCTCTGTTGGGAAAATAACAGCCCCAGGGTAGACCGCGGCAAACAGGAAGGGTGTGGACAGGATCCGAGCGCAGCTGCTGCCGCTGAGCAGCGTCTGTTCCCTCAGACTTTGATGTGTGGGCACACCGCGCTCTGTGCCACGAGATAAACACTCTGGGAGCGAGGAATTGTTTGTGTTTCGCATAGCTCCGTAATGACATGAAGCCTGTGAGAAAGTCAGCTGCCGCCGACTACCCCGCGGGAAGCACGTGTGTAGACCGTCGACCCTGAGCTAATTGATGAGTGATGTCACTGATGAGACATCGGTGGCTCCTTTATAACATAAATAATGTTAACGGTATTATAGTGAACCTCGTTTCTTGCATTGATTTTTACAGTGATCAGAGATAAGAAAATATCTAATCGAAATATAATTATAATGATGACCTATTTTACTTGCTCTTTTGCAATGTTGCTATGTTTTTCTAGCTAATATCAGTGTGGTACGGAAGCTTTGATTAAAAAAATGTAAAATGGTTATTACCTTTTTCTTGTAAGTCTGAGAAAATTTGCAAATGCGACAGTCTCCGAATTAATTACTATGAACTTTGTTTCTTTGAAGAAGGGTCTTAATAGTGAGATATAAACTCGCAATTGCAAGAGCTCATAAACTCATAATTAAAAGAAAAAAGTCTGAATTGCAAGATATAAACTCACAATTGGAAGATGTAAACTTAGAATTGTGAGAAAGTAACTGAATTTATGTCTCACAATTCTAAGAAAAAAGTAATTGTGACCAGACCATTTTTCTGCTAATGTCCCTTAGGTATGAAAGCTTTGATGAAAATACATAAATACAAACTGTGTTATAGCTCCATAATGACATGTAGCCTGTGAAACGGTCATCACTCAGGAAGTCAGTCAGAATTCCTGAGTTCTGAGTAAAAAAGTCTGAATTGCAAGATATAAACTCAGAATTGCGAGAAAATAAGTTATTCCAGGATGAAAACAGGCTTCCATAGGGCCACATGGGCTATTGGATAAAATTAACCAAATATATAAATAAACCAAAACTAACTGGCTTCAATCTTACTTTTCATGATCTACTCAATTTTCAGTTGGTAAAATAAAGTCCTATCCTACATTTATTCTCCTTAAGCATGCTGTTTTACTTGAAAATACATGTAATTACTGAAAATAAGGGGTTGCAAATACAAGTTCATGTTGACTTTAAGCATTTGGTAAATTTTATTATTATTATTATTATTTTTTAACATAAATGTAGTATTCTCAGCTCTGTGTAAGCACTTTAAGTGTGTTTAAATCCATTCTGCAGATTTTCCAGAATCACCACAGAAAATACCAGCAGATTCCCATCTGGGCCTGCTTGTAAATGTAAAAAAAAAACAAACGAAAAATAAACCTGATACATAATATTAACTTTTAAATTTATATGAGATGGGGTAATGTCATTTAACTTCATATTTTCAAGACTTTCCTGTAAGGCACTGGTGTTGGAAAGCATCCCTCTTGTCCTCTCCAACACTCCATAAAACATTACATTCACCTTGGGAATACTGGATGTGGAGAAAGACTTGTGGCATTGACTGGGAGGGAGGCGGACATTCTTCAAGGGTCTAAATAAAGTCTGTGAGACACTCTTTCTCATGGGCCCTGTTGACTCATGAAGCATCAACAGAGGGCAGAGTGTGTGTGGCCTTAAATCAATGCTTAGCATTTGAAACACACAGTCCGTCTGACAGAAGACACGTGACTGGTCTAGTGCTGCTCAAAGCACTGCATGATCATATGGAAATAACCATACAGTATGAGTCAACCTGCAGTTCTGCATGTTAAGTGCTCTTCGGTTGCCGGTTGTTTGGCTTCATCCCTCATTGGTCATCAATGGTCAGTTAGACCACTGGCTTTTTAAAAGGCCCTTGGGGCACTAAAAAGTAATTAGGAACAATTCAGTTAACTGAAAGTTCAAGTTTATTTTAGTGGCACTTTGCTCAAATAGGACACAAAATAAAACCTGAAACTCTTGGATTATTATATATATTTAAATGCTCATTGCAAGTCCTTGACACTTTTAGAAAATGCTTATCAACCTCATGAGTTCAAAGTAAATATTTTATAAGCTTTTTGATTTGATTTTTAATTCCTTTTTTGCATCCTGATTTGTGTCACTGTGTAATTTTAATCATTAACTTTATTATATCAATGGTAATATATATATATATATATATATATATATATATATATATATATGGGTAACAAACAGGGTAATAAATATTAATAAAATATTATAATATAAAATAAATTATATATGTAATTATTAAAAAATTAATCATTGTATAAAATATATACCATACATAATATTATATAATTTCTAATACATACAATTCAATAAGAAATTATATAAATATGTAAAGTTATATTACATTTAAAATTATAAAATTATATATATATATATATATATATATATATGGAAAGGCCTTGATTTACATTTCACTTCATTTCAAATCACAAACTTCATCAGTCACTAAAATGTCATGGTCAAACTTTCGGTGTTTGTCTGGTCAACATTTGCTGACGGGAAAAAAGGCAGAGACGTAATTGTGTTTTAACAAGAACCATACTTTGCTCATTAATCGTGGTCAGCTTTCCAAAGAGATCAGTGTATCAGTGTCAGTATCAATGTCTTTCAACACAATGTCTGTTTTATGCTGAATACAAGCTTTTCAGAGCCAGACCTCTCTTCCTCTGGCACTCTACGTTGTCATTTTCACTCTCTGGCTTGTGACACATTTGTGGTCTACTGAGTAGACAATGGTTTTTTTCAGTCATTGTTTGGATCTATTTATAAAGTGAGAGACTGGTGAGAGACAAACAAGTTCTCAGGTCCCATAGGTATTGCTGTTACCAGAGTTTCCAAAGACGTTAGTGTGCCACAAACCTCTAATTAGGCTTTGGTAATTGGGAATAATGGAATATTGTATTTGTTTTGACTAGTCATCATGAGTTTCCCCATTATTTTGAGATATTGCATGGAATCAAGAACATGTAACATTGGGAAACTGTTGAGAATATAATTTTTTTTCTTGTTTTGTTTTTATAATCAGCAGACAGATCATCACACATTGCTATGGGAATCAACTGGCAAAGCTTTTTGTAAAAAAAAACACGTTTGTGGTTTTAAATTGTGTAGTGTGCATGGTTGAAAATGTTAAATATGATCTGTCACACTTGGTTATACAGTATGGCAGAAAAGCGACGCAGACAACGATCCCAGCACAGGAATGGTTTCACAAGCCAGTGATTTGTTATTATAATGAAATCAGAATTATTCATTACAAATTACCATCGCAATAGGGCTTTTGGCTAGCTGCTTGCTATTTCCATATTTAAACCTAAATCTTATTGACAGCGCATTACAGAGGTGTGTAATTCAGTCCCGTTTGATGAAGAAAGCTCGATTATTTGAGTTCATGGACTACATCACTGTCTTTCAAGCATGTACAAAACCCAGGCCCACTTATAGAATGAGAGAGGGTGGTTCATTTTTGGGTACAATGGGCCAAACCCCTCAGACCAGTGCACAATTATGCAAAATCAACCAGCTACTTACACGACTCGGCCCTTTATTTGCGTGACCTCAGCGTGTCAGAGCATGCATTGTGGCTTTGCAACCCCACACGTTCCAGAGATGCAAGCAGTGGGGTGCAGGATGCAGAGTCTTAGCTCTGGCACATTCCTATGAGGAACGCAGGGGGTGTGGGAAAGACCTTGAGGTTGGATCAGCTGATTCATCCTCATGTTTAATTCTTGGTACAGTTTCCATTTGTGCGGGGGGTCCGGCTCTATCGCACAGGGTTCAGCTCCATCAGAATATAGACAGAGGCTGTAGTGACTTCTAAATTGCTTTGATTGTGTTGGTGCAGATGCATGTAGCATCCTAAATAAAATGGCCTTTGTATGTGTTCAGAGTTTCAAAGGAATGCTGAAAGATATAGCAGGACCACCGCCACACTAATCAAAGCGATTCACTCGGGCCGCAGAGAAAAGCCCAAACAAGTCAATGAGAAGGTTTAACTGATCTCTATTTCTTTTTAAGGCTTTGAAAATAGTCTTTTATTTCCTGCACTTCGTAAACAAACCGTATGGAGAAGACGAAAGTGCAATACTATAAATCATTTTGTGCAAAAATATTTTTGCTAAATGTTTAATATGTTTTTAGTGTTGAGTGTAAAATCAAATTAGCAATCTTAAATTATACTTTAATTAGTGAGTGAGAGTGTGACCGTGGAAATTAGAGCGTCTCAATGACGCACGAGAATAAGCTTTGGGAGTTCGCCGCTAAAATGACTGTGAGAATCGTGTGGAGGCTGAGAATGTAATTATGTGTCCATGAAAGAGAATGCTTGCGGTGGGTCAGTGATGACTTACTAGTCATTTAACAATAACTGTTGTACTGCAAGAACTAAAAAATTGGTCAAACAGCATTCTAAACAACACAAAAAATCTTGCTAAATTTAGATTTTTAAAAAAAAAGGCAGTTGCACTTGCCAGAAATTCCACTTAGAGGGGGGAAAGAATCACATGAAACATTAGATTATGAAAATGCTAAAGTCTGTATGTAAGGACAATAATAATAATAATAATAATTAATCATATTGCAATTTGAAAACAATTATAACATTCCTTTTAAAACCAAAAGCTATAAACACTTACTAAACAACATAAAATGTAACAAAGCATACACATTATGTACAAACATAAAATAATTATATATTTAATATAACTGAGATACTATTGAAGTTTTTTATTAATTTGTTGAATAATCTTTTTTTTTTTCAAGGAAATAACCTTTTTTTTATATGAGGTTAACTTTCTCAAACAATACAGTTTACTTTATAGTATTATTATTGTTCTGGTAAACTGAATAAAATTTTCACAGTTTAAGGTATTAATATTTGTTTTAATTATATTTTTTTTCATTGTTCTCTCATTAAAAAAAATTTAATTGTCAACATTTTATTGTTTTAGTATCATGTCTTGAAATGCTAAAACAATATGTATAAATCAGCATAAGAGTTCAGAGGTTGGATAACCACGTTTGATAAAAAAATACATTTTATTGTTTATTTACTGAAATGTATAGCACTGGAACTGCAAAACTGTGCAAAAAAGAAAAGCAAAAAAAAAGTAAAACAAAATGTAAATTCTATGACCTGGACGTTTAAACCAAATGCACATTAACTCACAGTGAATAAATTGTTTTTAACCACAAAGTTCACTAAATGTAAACTGCACTAACCACAAAGCCCCCATGCAGTCACTTGATCTGGTGGTTTTCACATAACTAATGATCACATGACTGGGGAGCAGGTGAGCATATGCTCCCACCACCTGTTTAATATTTAACAGTGGGAACGAGGACTTTGAGGAAGCCCCATGGCATCTGCAGGCTCTGTGTTTCTGTGGTAACATGATTGTTGGTACTTGTTCGAAGGCGCAAGGCGGCACGTCCAACACAACACAATTAGGCTGGCCGGCAGCAGAGGAGCGAGCTAATGCTGATTATAATTACGTGTTGATCTCATCGCCTCCTCCTCTGTCAACAGGCTTGTTTAAAAACAGATATCCGTTAGGATTGTTTTCACACAGAGTTCCCGAACGAGACTGCAGTGATGATGTTGCACTGGACATTTTGTTTGAACACAAAGACAGTCATCTGCTAATTATTCAATTTATGCTTCAATGTTTAATAAAGCACTGACATGTAAAAATGCAAAAAAATAAACTACTTCAACAATTTAGAAAAGCAATTTAAATCCTTTTTTTTCCAAGGTAAGGTTTTTTGCCTACACCACCTGGAACAAAATCATTCGCTTAACAATGATAAATTTGTAGTAAAATCTAATGAAATTATTTTATGCAAAATATACATGTAATTACAAAGTCATTTTTAATATGATTGTTTTATAATTGTATTTTTCTTTTATATAAAAATTACATTTAAAAAGAATTTATAAAATACAAATTTAAATATACAGCTTATTATTTTGTATTATATTGTGTCTTTTCATGCGATTTTTGTAGAAAGAAATATACACACAAATTAAACACACCTTATAAATACCTATTTTATTTAATAAATTAATTTTTATATTAAATATTATTGTGAAATGTATTAATGAACCAACATAATTATATATATATATATTTATATATACACACACACATAAACACAATTTAGAGCATCTAGTTTTACATTCTAAAATAACAAATCATCAATCGAGGCAAAAACATACTCGGGCTGTTCAGTGCCTTACATCTGTAATTATCAACAACTTTCCAGTTTCCTGGATTCTCAGTTGTGTGCTCAAGCAAAACAAGCTTCTTATAGAGCTGTCTGAATTTGTTTATTTTTCCAAACCACATATGAAATGAGTGTGCAACTTTAACACAAGTTATGGTTCTTCTGCCTACACTTTACCTTAAAAGCCTTCAGGAGTGGTGAGCATGACATGCTTTCATGACATGCCTTCCCTGTAATTGTGTGCCAAGTGCCCAACCAGAGACAA
Organism: Carassius carassius; assembly: GCF_963082965.1. Lineage (NCBI taxonomy): Eukaryota > Metazoa > Chordata > Actinopteri > Cypriniformes > Cyprinidae > Carassius > Carassius carassius. Next base: position 6,589,486 of record NC_081781.1, on the reverse strand, counting down.
AACATCAGTTCTTGGCAGGTTACAAGGCTCTCTGTAGATGGTTGGGAGTAAGTACCTGTGGATGCAAGCTACCAGAGCTGGAGAAAGCTAGTGTGAGGCCTTCAGGGCACCTCTGCTTTGAACTGGGATCATGCCCACACCAGAGCTTCCTCTGCCAATTTGGCATCCTCCAGTACTCACACTGCTCCACACTGACAGTAAAATTGATTCTGGCAGTGCGTGGTGCCACCTGCAGCTAGCCCTCTCCTCACCCATGCGCGGTGCTGTCAAACCAGTCTACTGTCACAGACAGTGGTGCACGCTTTTCAAAGAGTTGGCTGCAAATGTTAACTCAAGTGGGGATATGTTTTTGTTTCAAATTATGATGAGGTTTTTTGTTGCCTTGACAGATTCAGATCAAAAGATGTTTAAAAAGTGTGGAATTTGAGCTCAACTTGATGCACATTTCAAGGGTTTTGCAAGGGTCTCATATTCCATTTATTCCCATTTAAAGGAACAGTTCACCTAAAAATGAACATTTGCTGAAAATGTACTCACCATCAGACCATCCAAGATATTATGCATTACGTCACTCACTCACCACTGAATGCATTGCAGTGAATGGGTGCCATAAGAATAAGAGTCCAAATGGCTGATAAAAACATCACAATAATCTGCAAGTAATCCACACAAGTCTATTGGTTAATGTTTTTGTAAAATAGAAAAGCTGTTTGTATATAATAAACTAACCCATAAAGACATTTTAACTTTAAAAAGTTGCATCTGGCTAAAATAGGAGTCCATAATATTGCTTTTTCGTGTGAAAAAGATAACCCGTCTGAATCAGGAGAGAAATACGCACATATCAAACACCGTTTACATCCAAGAATGTTCTAAACAAACCTGTTGGTGGATTTTGATGTGATAGGACAACAGGGGATAGACTTTTTCACTGGTGGAAACGTTGTTCTAGATTATGAACTTGCATTTTTTATCCAGATGTGACGGTTTACAGATAAATACCTTAATGAAGACTTTGTTTTTTCACAAGGCATTTTCACTTCACAAGACATTAACTCATGGATTGGAGTCATGTGGATTACTTGTGGATGTTTTCATCAGCTGTTTGGACTCTCATTCTTATGGAACCCATTCACTGCAGTGGATCCATCAGTGAGCAAGTGATGCTCTGAAAATGAAACAAACTCATCTACATCTCGGATGGCCCGAGGGTGAGTACATTTTCAGCAAATCTTCATCTTTGGGTGAACTATTCCTGTCATTTTTCTCAAAGAACAACCACAACATCAAAATAAAATAAGTATTGTGGAGCTTTGAATGGATGGTCTACAGAAGAACGATAAGGTTAATGGATAGACATGCAGAATATCTGCCAGTCACAAATCCTGGGTCTGGGAAAGTATCCCATATGAAAGGAGAGCTTCATAAATGTCCCATCTCTCTGATTCCCATAACATCTAAAATAAGAAGCATGAGAAGTGGTGGATATTGGTGACTTTCATCTTTTCGAACAATACTGAATCTCTGTATGGGAGACAGCCTTCAAGCCTTAATTGAATTACAATCCTGCCATTGGTCTGTGGGATACTGAATGTGCCATACTATGATGATCCAGACAGTGGCCAACTTCTCGAACCATTTTCCCATGTCTCAGCGCAAGTGCATTGGCACAGGTCCTCGATGTTTTCCCCTTTACTAATCAGATTTTTTTTGGTCAAGTTGAATGTGTTGAATGATTGAGTATTTTCCTGAAGTTACTTAACATGTTGTATTTTCTGACCAGCCATCCCACTGGGAGTAGCCCCTTGTCCTCAAACATACGAGGGGCTACTAATAAGACTAAACGTTCGTGCTGGGATAATAGGCCCTTGACAAGTAGAAATAATAACAACCACAGCAGTCATTTCCTGATCGGTCTTAAGAGCCCTGGTCTTGCAGGCCAGCGTGTCTGGTTGCTGGGCATTCAGTGCGTTTCAAAAAATACCCAGATTAATCTACCCTCGACACATTTCTGCTTGTCATTTACCTCTTATCAGAGAAGGGCTGGGTCTTTTCCCTTGCAGGTTCACCAGATGAAATAATACTGGAGTGCTGCAGATTTTGGGTGGGGTGGGAGACAACGAACAAATGACTCTGCTTCTATACACAGTCATAACTACCAGCTGGAATCTCATGCACATCTGATGCAGATACGATATATCTTAGTTATTCGATGCATTTGGAGTGTTTGGATGCTTGAACTTTACGTAATGCATTCAACAATGTGGCAAATGTTTAGAGGCACTTAAAAATAAAAAAGTGTGTTGAGCTGTCAAACAATTATGACAGCCTACATATCCCAAGGATTTTGAACAGAAAGTCACTTTTTCCTTATGCACTGCAAAAATAAATAAATAAATAAAACTGCATTAAAATAAAACATAAATTAGATTATTATTAGGACAATAAGAGGGTGACACAATCTTTTTTTCTGTCTTAGAATATTTTTTATTATTATTATTATTATTATTATTATTATTATTATTATTATTATTAATAATAATAATAATAATAATAATAATAATCACATTTTATTTTATAATTGCATTTTTAATTTTTTAATAAGTAAAGAAATTACAATAATAAATTAAAACAAGTAATATATATATATATATATATATATATATATATATATATATATACACACACACACACACACACACACACACTATTAACAATTAATTATACAATTAATTGATAATTATATTTAGAATAAATAAATAAATAAATAAATAAAATGCATTAAAATAAAATGTAAATGAAGTTAAATAATCATCAATACATATTAAAATAAGAGGACAATCTTTATAAATAATAATTTTAATGTCTTTTTATATTTAATAGTATATATATATATATATATATATATATATATATATATATATATATACACACACACACAATATTATATTATAAACAACGAATTGCTAATTATATTTATAATAAATAAAATGTATTATTATGTAAAATAATTATTATAATACATGTATTTATACAGTATTGTTTCTTCTTTATTAAATAAATAAAAATCCCTTGCCTACTCAGCATAAAATCCTCCCTATGATTACTTGCGCAGTATTTTTAGACCATAAAGTAAGTCCAGGCATTCAATATATACAGTAACTTGCAATGCAGCATTAATGCAAAGGACAACAAACCCTCTTCAGATTTTTTCCTCCAGCTTTACCTACATATTCAACCCACGTCTCACATTGCCACAAGGCATTCAACACAAAGATGATGCTCAAATGCTTCAAATGAAAAGACTGACTCATTTCCGGATTATTTCAAACACTGACTTAATTGCACACAATGCAAACATTGAGAAATCTTTGCGGTTTTTTTATGTCAACTCCTCTGGATAATTGTATGTGGTCTTATGAAAGAGAGCGATTCATTTTACAAACCAAGAGGAAAAGTTGTAGGAGGTTAGTCAAACTCTTTTTTTTTTCACCTAATGAAAATCATCACAGAAGAGGTACTTTGGAAAGCCAAATGGAAGATAACATATGGTATATGCCAGAAATATAACAATAGATATTTTGTTATTTGTTAACTCATCATTCTCTTCTTGTGGATGCTGTAAGATATTTAGTGATTGTAAAACATAGACAGTGAGATTAAGATTAATTTAATGTGTTTATTTCTATAGATTTTGTTGCTGTACTTTGCATGAAGACAATTTAAACTACTGATTTAGAAAAGACCACTACCCACACAACAAAGAAACTAACAAGCTAAAGCCAGCAGATATTTATTAAACATTTTATATATAAACACACACACATTTTACCACATGCTTCTGAAATAAAAATGCACTGCTCACATTTGCTGAGTGAAACAGGCCTCAAACACATCTGTCTATGTATGCAGTAGACATCAAGGCAGCTCACTAATCTCTGTCTGTGAATTTTTTTTTTCACTCATTTTTGCTTTGATACTTCCCTCAACCCTTTAACACTTACAATTTTACACACACACACACACACACACACACACACACACACACACACACACACACACACACACACACACACACACACACACACACACACACACACAGTGGCCAAACACTCTAATGTCCCATCTCTGTGATGTTCACACGCTCACTATCTCTGTGAAGTCCTCGTCTCTCACACACACAGTGCTCTGTGTGCTTTCCCGCAGCACGGACAAAACCTCTCTCTTTCTGTGTCTCACACAAGCTCTCCCTTTCTTTAATCTCTCCAACCACCTCCCCCAAACACACTCCTCAGCACGTACACACTCCGCAGACCTCCCTCAGAGCTTGTACTGAACTGTATGAAAATAAGATTGAAAGTAAGTAAGTGGGAGAGATGGGAAAGGTGAACAGAGGATGGAGAGACATGAGACGAGTGGGACTTGAGCTGTGAGTGGCTAGAGAGAGAGAGATGGAGAGAAAGAGAGAAGGAGAAAAAAGAGGCAGGGCACCAGCAGGGTTAAGTGTGTCTGGTGACAGGAAGGGAGAGAATAATATTCGATTCATGAATGAATTGTTTGCTTGAGTTGAATCTTTTCTATGAAACAGCTGAACCAGTTCGCATAACGAGTCTGAATGATTCACTTAGAGTCAATCAGTTAGAGTGGTTTTCTGAAAACCATGTTTTTATTGTTGACTAAAGTTATTTAAAAAATTTGAATCAGTTGAAATAAAGCTGAAATAATTATTCTATGAAAAACCGAAGCATTAACAAAAATCGATGTACTAATAGTATCAAAAACTAAAGTATTTTTTTTTTTTTTTTTTTTTTAAAGGGACACATCTTAAATTTACAAAAAAAAACAAAAAAAAAAAACCTAAATATGAATATTGATAAGAAACCGAAATCTAAACCTTAAAATGAAAACTGAAACTATAAAAATAAAAGCAAATTTAAAATACTAACAACTATAGTATAACACTCTTTCGAAACTCACTGATTCACAGCTATATTAATAAGGATTTGCTTATGCAGTGAAACAAGAAAAATTTGTTTCAGATATGTTCATCTCGTAATGATCCAGGCTGACAGTTTACTCAATTTAATTGCCTTTTTCAGAAATGTGCGATTCATAATGATTCAATAATGGACAAGTGACCGATGAACTGAGTATATGACTGTTAGAGTGGAATAGAAGAAATGTACTGCATACAAAGATTAAATAAATCAATAACTCTAGATTCTAAATTATATGAAATTTGGCTTTTAAATATATTTAATATTTTAAATATACTTAAATATATTTAAAAATATATTTTTATATTGTACAATATTTATACATTCCCTTATATCTGTGGTAATATTAATATTTGGCTTTATATTATTTTTTATTTTAGTTATTATTTATTTCCATGATATAATTTTAGTGCTTCAACTAAAAGTAATTACATATTTTTACTCGTATTTTGTCAAGTTTTTAATAACAAACTAGATTATGTTTCTAAAAACTAAATCATGGCTGCAACAAACTAAACTGAGACGTACTGAATTACAATAAATAAAAAACTGAAAAAAAAAATGTATCACATTTTTATGTGGATGGCTTCAAAGAACCACTGAATCAAATCTTTGAACTGATTAATTAAAATAAACTACTCAAAAGAATCAATTCACTGAAGTGAACTGAATGTCCAATCACTACAGTGGAGATGGGGGGAAGTATTGGCTTTCCTCCAGATCTCTCTCCTCCATCCTCTCTCAGGGTTGTTCTCATGGCTCTTTGGCCAGGGAGGGAGAGGAGCATCGCTGACTTCCTCGGCCCCTGCGCCACAACCACAGAGAGCTTTTTGTGATGGGAGCCCACGCCTGTCACTTGCATTCGATCTTCCTGGACACGCTGCAGTGGCAGCCTACCGGGGTCGCCCCCAGGGTGCTGATCAGGTGACCTTCCCACTGCGTTCACAACTCCTTCACCAGCAGGAACAACGGCACGTCTCTAGAGACTGGCACACACGTATTCAACACACACACACATCTTCCCTTTGTGAATTTCAACCACATTCGCAGTAACATTAAAGCACACTCACACATGCACGTTTACACACACACTCCTCTTTCCCACGGATACACATTGTTCACTCCCCAAGACTCATTAATTCAGTAAATACAGAAAGTAACAAATATAAAGTACATTCCATTCTGAACTCATGTTCAAATAACTCGTGATCAAAAGTTCCTTCAGTGCTGTTTGTAAACATGAGTTATGAATTGAACTGCTCTCGATTTTTTAAATCATGTTAAAAATAGCAGAGAAGGCAATTCCCAGCTGTGCACACCTTCTATCTCCAGTCATCTTATGAAGAGCCATTGGAATTACCTTCAATTTGGCTGATTTGACCATCTGGGATTCTCACTATCTGGATTGACTTCCTCCCATTCAACTTTGTTCTTGACTTCTATTCTTTGAAACTATCACATGTCCAGTGTGAATGAGTTACATGGAGGCACTATGTCTTGGCCGGTGAAATGGGGGCTAAGGAGGGTCCGGCCAATGAGCTTTCATGATAGACCCCGTCTGGCTCCTAGAGAATCTCTCTCGGGATTGAGTTTCAGCAGATTATAGACTGTGGATATTGTCTTGTTTGATGAGGTCAGATGCTTTTTCTGCACCACATTTTTGTAATAAATAAATAATGTTCTAGGTTCTAGATGAGAGCACTTGATGAGCATAATGTTAACAGTTGGTATATTGGACAACAATGCCATAATATGCTGAAATGCTGAAAATATGAAAATTTGATTATGTAGATTTGAATATGCCACAAATAAATAAATAAATAAATAAATAATAAGAAAATAGGCCATGTCCAGTTCTTGCTTAACTAACTATTAACTATGACTTTTGCCTCAATAAACTACTAATTATACTGTTTATTAATAAATCTTTGTAAGGTAGTTGTTAAATTTAGGTATTGGGTAGGATTAAGGATGTATAATATGGTCATGTGGAATATGTGCTTTTTAAGTACTAATAAACAACCATTATGCTAATTATATGCAAACTAGTTAATAGTGAGAACTTCCCTATATTACTTTTCTAAACTTCAACTTTTCAGATTCAATGTAGCTACTTGAAGATTCTCACCTACTGTAATGTTAAAAAAGGCAAAAAATTGCATAGATTCACAGAGAAAAGTCAGTGCAAGTACTGATAGACACCTAGTGCAAACATACACTACACACGGCTTAGATAATCTGTAGATTTCTGAAATTGTTTTTAAATAAATGTGAATTTTGAGTTGTTTAACACATCTCTTGTGTTTCTAAATTACAGTGCATGATCCAAATGGAGCCCCCTCAATAATGGCAATAAAATATGAAGTTTGCACATGCTTCATAAAACCTGTTAGTTAAGTCACTGGGTTCAGATTCATGCATTTTTTTATTCTTGCACTAGGCAGGTTGGTATTTTAGGGCCAGCACAATGAGTCTGTGCTGCAGTGCGCTCACAGCACTTCCCAGTGTTGTGCTGGGCGATCCCCTCACCGATAAACAGTGCCCTCTCCACCCTTACACGTCTCTATCAAGATCTGGAACCGCTGCCGCTTTAGTACCGTTCCCACATTTGCCCGATGCGTACGCATGCAACACACTCCTCTTCCACGTCCTCGGGTTCAACAAGCCTTTGGGAAACCAGGGGAAGTTAAAGTGACAGGCGTGTCTGGTTAAAGCAATGTGCCAATATAAAAATACCACTTTGTGTAACATCTTTTGGGTTCGTGTGCTTGGTTTATAAGATTGATGGCTTGGACTGCGATTTTAAATTGTTTTCATGTTGTTTGCTCATAATGCTCTCCACTAATTAACATTTGATTAACAGTAACTCACTGCAGGTCATTAAAGTGGAAAATTAAGCCCCTCGGGATGCACTGTGGACGGATGGCATAGTTTAAGTCCAGAAAAACAGGGAAGGTGGTTAGGGTAAAGAACAAGAGACTATTTCATGAGCTATGTGTTATTTTTGTGTGTTTTTTTCTGCTGTCGGATCAAACAGCAGTCTAAAGATGTAGCAGTGGGCAATTAAAGGGATAGTACACCCAAAAATTAAAGTTATGTCATTGTCTACTCACCCTTATTTTTTTCAAAACTGTATAACTTTCTTTGTTAGTTGGAACACTACAGAAAATGAAAATTATTATTAATTAATATTATTATTTTTTTTTATATAATGAGAGTCACTGGTGTCCAGTGTTGTTTTGGACCCCACTGACTTGTATTGTATGGACAATAATAGTTAAAGCATTCCTCAGAATACCTTTTGTGTTTGTGTGTTTGTGTGTATTCCACTGAAAAAAGAAAGTGATGGTGGTCTACAGTCTTCAGTGTCACAGAAATCAGAAATCATTCTAATATTCTGATTTGGTGCTAAAGAAACATTTCTTTTTATTATCATTCTTAAAAGCAGTTGTGCTGCATGTTTGTGGAAGCCATACGATTTATTTCAAACCACAAAAAAAAGATAAAATAAATAAAAGTACTAATTACTTTGAAAATAACTGACCTCAAACTTTTGAACGGAAGTGTAAGTTTTAAATATTCCCTAGCTAAGACAGCTAAATACATTTTGGATCCATAAAAGGTTTGAAGTTTGAGAGATTAGACAGAACTTCATGTCAAACAAATGAACTGCAATCAAATCTTCAAACATTACAACATGGAAAAAGCTTTCAAAAAAAACCAAAAAAGATTTAAGCTAACATATTAAATAACGGTCTAAACATGAGAAAGACAAGTAAGGGAGAACAGCCAAAGTCAGAGAAACATCCTCATTAAACATCCTAGTGAAAAATGCAAATCTCATTACTTAAACCAGTGATTTAGTGCTGTCATATCAGGGTGGAGGAGTCTGGCTAGGGGAAAAAAGCATTGCCCTTTCATGAAAAATGGAGAGCTGTCGGAAACGGCGAGGGCGAGCAAGCAATGCTGCGGGGTTGCTGGTGTGCAGCGCAGGGAGGAAGCGGCACTCAGAGCCGCAGGGGAAAGGCTGCATCTGGTCGCTAATGAGCCGCTCACAGGCAGCGACGTTCTCATCAGCTCTGTTTGTTTTCACAGGCCTCTCTGTGTCCACTCCACAATTGTTTTGCTTGGTAGGCCCTACTACCGTCGTTCTCAGGCTCTCGGCCCTTATTTATCAAGTGACTGCCCTGCTTTTTTTTTCTTTGCCTCTAGTTCATGGGGCTAAATATAATCTGTCCTTCCTTCTCGCCCAGTTGCTTGCATCGTGACAGACAGAGGTTCTCAGCTACATCGGTAAGGAGAGATAGATTGGGGGTGTTTCCCATTGCTTTAACCTTCTCTGGCGGTGGTCCAATGAATGCAATATGAACAGGATGTAGTACAAACATTCACTAAAATACATGTGTGTGGAAAAGATGCAGTGTTTTTTAGAATAGGTCTGAAGTTACAAAATGAACTTCCTGCACTCTGCAACTCTGGAAGTTATGTAAAGGATGTTTTACATGCTTCTTCAAAAAAACAAAGCAAAACCAAAAAAAAAAAAAAACTAACAAAAAAAAAACTAAAGAATAAAAATATTTACAAATAAAACACACACAAATTAAAGTTGGTTTAAAAATGAAATTGTGTCATAACTGAACTTAAATTTTTTTGGAAACTCATATGACTTTCCATAAAATATATTTTATTTTATTTTATTTTGCTGTAGTCACTTGCTGATTGTACATTATTCATCACTTTGGGCACATCTATTCAAATATAGTATAAATGAACTTTCTAGTAAAAAATAAAATAAAAAAATAAAAATAAAATAAAGATTTGTCTTGTGATGGACTGGCCATCTGTCCATGTCCATTTTAATGTTTTAATATTTTAGAGAAGTATTCATTTTCTTTTAATATTTAAGTTCATTTGAAAAGCAAGCACATAACTTGTGATCAGTAATCCCTCTTATCATGGACATGTTGTGACTCCCGCTGCCATAATTCCTGATCAGTGATCCCTAAATGCTAATATTACTTTTGTGCTTTTTGGTCCTTTATAAAAGTTCTGCACATATCTGTCCATGATAAAATGCTCGAAACACTCGACCAGCTTAAAGATAAAAGTTGTCCCTCAGACCCCTAAAACCCTTCTGAATACCCTTTGAGGTGGCCAGCACGGGGGGTTAGGACTCTGATCCACGCTCCTTTTTACAAGTACCACCGTTGAAACGTGACAGCAGGCCAGCACTTCAGAAGACTGATTCAAAGGTCTGGCCTTGTGCTGCTGTTCAATAGGTCCTACCCATCACATGCTCTTTGGCTAAATCATCATGACCTGGGATTTCAACCACTCCGCCACACTCTTTCCCAGGCTTTTCTCCTTGTGCATGCTCTGGTGACAGCCAAACTGCCTGCCAGAATGAACCACCACCCTCTTCCTTTTTCTCTTCAAACATTTCCTAACCAGACTCCTTCTATGAAAATACATAACCGATGCTGTCCCCGAGAGAAAAGAGGGATAGCAAGAGAAAAAAGAGACTTCATAGATGTTGCGTTATGCAATGGAAGGGGGCAGTCGCTGGGCAGACAGTGGCACTCTGTGTGAGAGAGTGTGGGGCATGGCGGGGCGGCGTGGTGCTGGTGTTGCTCTGGGAACAGGACGATCTTGGTGAGCCGTGGGAGTGATGGTGAGGAGGACAGGGCTCCTGGCAGCACTGTGCTTCTCTCCCCCAGCCCTTTATCTCTCACGCAGGAGAAGTGGGTCAGCTTTGGTGGCCGAGGTACGGTTACATTTGAGAGCCTCCACTGAATGAGCTCTACTCCCTTGATAACAGGGCAACGTTTCAAAACGTAATTTATCAGAAGTGTTGCAAAAGATGAAATGAGAAACTGAAGGGACATCTTTAAGCCTGCAGTAAGTAATCTGGTAACAGGAGCTGATATGAGATTTTCTGTGGTCTCATTTGTGTTCTTTGGAAATTATGACAATTCCACATGCTCATGTCCTCTAACCTGATTAGATGTTCCAAGACTGCTGATAATTATAATGTTGTACTATAACAACACTGGGACACTTTTCATTTCCACACCAATAACTAATTACACTAATTAACTCAAGTTTAAGTTACTATTGCTTATTGGTTATAGACTTTTGTATAAATTCAATAAGTGTGGTGATATTGGGTTTTCAGCACATCTGTAATTATCTGCATTACTTTAAAATCTATACATGTTAGACTTAAAGACAAAAGATGATTAATTAATTTTTTTGGGGTGAACCATAAATGTTAGATGACAAACAGACAGACAGGCAAAAAGAAAGATAGAAAGGTAGAAACAAAGATAGATAGACAGACAGACAGACAGACAGATAGGGAGATAAGGAAATAAGTTCTCATATGGTCCTATAAAGGAGACACAGGACAATTAATTAAAACAATTTTTTTTATATTTATAAATTATTTACCAGTTTACTGTACTGTAGCTAAATAACACCTCATGTAATTTATGCTCTTTTAGATGTCATCGCTGGGGTTAAATTTTCAGAGCTACAATGATGGCATTTCAACATGTTTGTAGTCAAAGAGGACGTAGCGCTGCTGCATTTAAAGCGCGTCAATAATCGATTCCATGGCCGCCAAAGGCTTCACCTCTACTTTAACAAGAAGTGAGCAGAGCGGAGGCACAGACCTCTCACTGTGCGTCACCGCTGCAGCCTCTCACAGGCTCTAAATCAAAGCTCAGGAGCCATGAATGACAATATCCCTTTCTTCAGGCTCTTCCCTCTGAGGAAGAAAGGCCTGCGAGCCCCCAATGTGCTCCCTGAGAGGGAACAGCGTGGCCTCCCCCCTTCCCTCCCCACCGCTGAACTCAGTTTATGGCTGGGCTGAGGTTGCTCACTTCAAGGTAGTGTTCTTTTGAACAGTGGCGTTGCCGGGGCTCGTGTTACACCTGCCCCCGCTCTAACCTCTCCTCATTCACACGGCCCTACGGGACAAGGCCCTTCTCTGTCTGCCTGCCCCGCCACACAAAGCACCCACAAGCCATCACTGCCAGTGCTGTTTGTTAGCCACCATCGCCCCAGCACTGTCCGCTCACACAATGCGTGACTGTGGTGAAATGGCCCCCTGACACTCAGTATAGCAGCCGGGGGGATTTCAGATCCATTACCCATCGCCATGGCAATCTAGCACAAGAAGGATGCATGTTTTATTTATTAGTGTGTACCTTGTAGGTCACATATGTGTTTGCTAAATGAATCAATGTAAAGCTTGTACTTATTTTGGGATATACTGATCAAAAATTTGGCGTGTGTATGATTTTCCGAAGAGCATAAGTCTATAATGCCCACTAAGGCTACATTTATTTGGTCAAAAATAACAGTAAAACAGTAATATTTTGAAGTATTCGTATAATTTAAAATAACTGTTTTCCATTTTAAAATGTGATTTATTCCTGTGATGCAAAACATTCTAATATGCTGATTTGGTGAAAATAAGATTTTTTTTTTTTTTATCACAGCTGTAAACAGTTGTGTTCAGAACAGCATTTATTTGCAATATCCGTGTTTTTTTTTTTTTTTTTTGTGAAAGTGGAAGGGGAATGTAAGTCTTTACTATCACTTCAGATCAATTTAACTGCAAAAAAATATATTATATATATATACTAACCACTTTTGGTACTGTGTGTGGTAATCTGCATTTTTTAAATATGTTGCCATTATTACACTGCTAAGTAATTTAATCTAATTGTTACATGTCATTGATAAATATATTTATCTAAATTTGAATGTTCTTTTAAATAAGAAATTGCACCAAAAATGTATGTCTTCTACTTTTTACACCTACCTGCATAAAGAATTACTTTCAATAGAAAAGTCAATGAATATCCCATTGCAGTCACTTTTCCTAAATAAGGTGTTTACATGACAAAGAAAATCAGTTAATACAGGGATATGTCAACACGTCTTATTTGGATTTTTAGAAATCAGAATATTAGCTGAAAGGAATAGTTCACCCAAAAATGAAAATTTGCTAAAAAAAACTTAATAACCCTCAGGCCATCCAAGATGAAAATGAACTTGGTTCTTCATATCAAAATATTAGGAGAAATGTACAACATTATGTATAAGTAATCATATTTTAGTCAAAAGCATTAAAAATTTATAATGATGGATTTGTTCATTACAAAGAGTTTTTTTTTTCTTTGCTTCACAATATGTTAATTGATGGACTAGAGTCGTGTGGATTATTGTAATGTTTTTATCAGCTGTTTGAATGCTCGTTCTGACGGCACCCATACCCTGAAGAGTTTTCATTGGTGAGCAAGTGATATAATGCTAAACTTCTTCAAATCTGTTCTAATGAAGAAACATCTCAGAAACATCTCATCTAAATCTTAAATGGCTTGAGGGTGAGTACTTTTTCAGCAAATTTTAATTTTGGGAAGAACTATTCCTTTAAACAAGTTTTTACACGACACACATATAATCAGTATTATCACATATAATCAGTCAATTCTGATTAAAACAAAAATATTCATGTGCGTGTAGTTTAGTGGCCAATTCTTAGACATTTCTGAATCTCAAATGTCTGGCAAGACACTCTCACTTGACAATATGTGTGGAAGTTCTTTACTCTGTAAACAGAGCGGGTCAGAATCTAATCACAAACACAGACAACACAGCACTGAGCAAGGACGGCCTGTTAAAGTATCAGCGGGGTGCCGGGAGCAGACCTGCCGTCGTCCCCAACACACCCCTGTGAGTGATGCTCTGAAGACCCCACGTGCCCTCTGTAAACATACCCAGCTCCACTGACGGGACAGCACCACATTCTCACGAGAAACTGGCGTTGTGTCCCACTATCCACATCCGAGGCAGTTCACACAACTTCCAGAGAGCTGCAAAATCCCCCAAAAGAGTTCCCAGAGCATTTTTAGCTTCTGTTTCTAATATTAGACCTTCTCTGGTCAACTGAGATCAAAGGTCAGCGGAACGCTTGAAATGTAATACAACCAAACAGTTAAATATAGAGGAAGAGACAATTAGGGAGATGAGCGGTCAGCAGCCCAGTGTCTCTCTGCAGTCAGCTGTGGGTCTATTTTCTGCTGCCAGAAGAAGAGAGGAAGGAACATCGTGTTTCCTGTAAATAAAGAGAGGAGTGCAGCTATCATTGTTTTGACAACGGAAGCAACGTCGGTGTCAGTCTTTTTCTGACACTCGTCACATCTGTGTGTGAAAAGAAGCATTCCCTACTGGCCCAGGGGTCAATTAGAACCATTCACAAGTTCAAATGAAGATCTCTATGTCAGGTGACTGGAGTTTCTTGACTCAAAGGGATGAAGCGGTTCAAATTACATCCGTGAAGCTGCATTTAGAAACGTGTCCTATATTGAATTTCTTTTCAAAGTGATCTAAAACACAATCACAGTTCCAAATGATGGTAATATCTAATATTAATAGACTACATTTGCAATAATGCAAATTGCACCAAACATCGAGAAGGAATCACAACAAAGAAATCCTGAAATTATATATTTAATAAAAGATTTTATATTTATAAATCGAAAAAAAAATCTATATTTTTTTTTAAGAAATTATAACTTTTATTCAGCAAGATTGGATTAAATTAATCCAAAGTGACAATACATTTTTCATAAAAAAAATAAAAATTAAGCAGCTCAACTGTTTTCAGTATTAATAATAATAAGAAATATTTTGTGAGCAGCAAATCAGCATATGAGAATGATTTCTGAAGAAGGATCTTGAGACAGTGAAGGCTGGAGTAATGATGCTGAAAATTCAGCTTTGATCACAAGAATACATTACATTTTATAAATATACTGAAATAGAAAACAGTTATTTTGAATGACAATAATATTTCAAAATGTTACTGTTTATAATGTATCGTTGATCAAATAAATTTATCTTTAAATTTATCTTGTTAATCAATGACTTGATCAAAACTTGATTTTTAAAATAACATTTCACGTGTCATTTAGTGTGACAAAATACATATCTTTGAACACTGATACTGTATGTTAAGCAGACACACTTTTACTAAACGCATCTTCTGTTTTCAACCGCATGAGCTAATCAAACCATTTCAAATCCTATATCATTAAAGCTGATAGCAGGTATCCCACAATGTGCAAAATATCCACAGTACATCCTTCCTGGTTGATGTTCAATAAGTGATAACCAGAACACCCACGAGCAGGATGTATTGTCTACACCCTCTATAAATAGACCATACCTCCAGGAAACGGTGTCATGAGAAAAAGCAGTGACTTAGGTAGAGGAAGATGACCATCACAGAAAATCACACCATCACACACCCAAAAAAAGATTTGCGTGAGGAAGAGACTCGTATCCTGTAAATAATGAGTCAGCCGCCTCACATACAACACTGTATAAAGCCTCTCATTTACATTTTATCAATGCATAATGAAACGTTAAATCATTGTGATTAAATCTATATCATATTCTATACGGAAATACAAAGCTCATCATTTAAGTTTTACATTTCCTGTATTAACCTTGATTTAGTTTAGTTTTGTATTCTCTGAGGAATGTGCACATGGTAAAGTGGGCATTTCTCAATCCCACTCACTTAATTTAAGGAAACACTGTAGACAAGTGAATGTCAAGGCCAACAACTGAGGGAAGAATGATTGAGAATGAACAGTCACAAGATGGTTAAATTATTCAAATTTGAGAAGCACATGATTTTAATCAGTGATAAAAGAAAGCAAATACTGTGTTTTTGTCAGTTACACTTAACATTGATGTTTCCCATAGACACTTGACTGGAGTACTGAGAAGACAAACAATGGTAAATAATAATAATAATAATAATAATAAAAAAATAAATAAAAAAATCAACGCTTTTGTACTTTTTGCAAACAAAAGTGTTAATTTAATTTATGAGAATAAATTACTTTATATTATCAGTGTAATCAAAAAAATTAAATAAAAAAATCCAATAAATATAAATAATGATGGAAAAAATTTATTGTGCAAATGTGTTCTATTTAAATGTAAAAATGTTAACTTTAATAATTTTTTTATTATTTAATATTTTATCATATTTTGTTATTATATTATCTTTAATTATTATTTACAAAAATGATTTAGTTATTTTTTTAAGTACTGTATTTACAGATTTTGCTGGACTTGTGTAGCGAGACGCTTGTATTCTTTCTCCATCTAGTGGTGGTTGCATGTCATTACAACAACCGGCAACTTGACGCCGTGGTTTACATCCGGGTCGCTAACGTCAGCGTCCTACTGGGAATGTAACGGAATGGACGACATGTTACAATTCATGAAACTAGTCGGACAGCTAAAAGTGAGTGAAATTCGGATTAATACCAATGTTTTGCGCGTTAACCTATGTTATATTAACGTTTGCTTGTGTTACAGCGTGTACCACGAACAGGATGGGTGTACAGAAATATCAAACAGCCTGAGAGTGTGTCTGATCATATGTACAGAATGTCTATGATGGCCTTAACCATACAAGACATCACTGTCAATAAAGAAAGGTTTGTATGAGGGGTCTTAAAACACAGGGTTTTTTGCATATATGTTGACTGTTTACCTTTGAGCGAACGTAGATGTTCTTACTGATGTTCTTCGTGTTTATTTGGGAATGACAGTTTAATCCAAAGGAGCCTCTTAACATTTGAGTAACTTTTGGGAAGAAAACGTATTTTTTTCTCGAAATTTTTAGTATTTGTAACGTATTTCTCGTCAGTGTCGATAAAACTGCATATGTATCCAAACACACAGATCCTCATTTTAAGGGAGTAAAGGTTTGTTAGACGACAGTTGCCAAGGTATGATTTTAAGGCGGGGTTTAGAGAAGAGTCAATTAATTTATGCAATGTGCAGTTCACTGAGATTGATTCACATTTGTGCTGTTCAGCTGTTCACACTTGTGCAGTTCATTTTGACCCTTTCACACTTATTCGGTTCATTAGAATCATTCACATTTCTGAAGCTCGTGTAGTTTCTTTTGTGATGTTAATTAAGATTCATTAACACTTGTTCGATTCATTAAGATTCATTCCTATTTGTGCAGTTCATTTTGTTTCAGTCATACTCGTTCGATCAATGTACGTTCATTCATTCGTTCATTCATATACACTAGTCTTTTTTCCAAACCCATTTAGGTTAATGCTTAAATCCCTTGTACAGTAAGTAGCTTTCTACAACAATATAAATGGTACAAAGTGTATAAATACCTTTCCAGTATTAGAGGTTAAATAAAAACATTTATTTAAAATGAAACAGAGACAGTTATTCTACATTGTCTCCACAGATGCATGAAGCTGGCTTTAGTTCATGACTTGGCTGAGTGTATTGTGGGAGATATTGCACCAGCAGACAATGTTAGCAAAGCAGAGAAGCACAGAAGGGAAAAGGTATGATGGTTTACATTTGAAATATTTTGTGTGTGTACACATTAAACATTGAAAATCTTTCTCTTTAGGATGCAATGGTGCACATCACAGGCCTGTTAGATGATGGCTTACGGAAAGAGATTTACAGCTTGTGGGAGGTGAGTTGATCAAAACTAAACAACTGGACCGAGTTTTGTGTTCCTCTTTTCTTTTTTTCCGGAATGACTGGACTACATCTTTCAAAGGAGTATGAGACTCAGTCCAGTCCAGAAGCCAAACTGGTGAAGGAGTTGGACCAACTGGAGATGATAATACAAGCTCATGAGTATGAGGAGTTAGAGGGGAAACCTGGAAGACTGCAGGAGTTCTTCACCTCCACTGAAGGTTTGATCTTTCTCAGTCATACACATATCCTAACTTCTACCAGCTCAGGATCTAAATGTAGAAGGAATTCTAAGAAGAGATCCACCAATCAGAAAAATCACTGTTGCTATGGAAAAAGTAAAATGTATCAAACATGCTCAACAGTGGCTGTGCACTCCCATAAAGAAATGTGAATGTATTAATCAAGTCTGTCTCACTACACTTTACACCTACCTAAAGGAACAGTTCACCCAAAAATACATTTGCTGAAAATGTACTCACCCTGAGGCCATCCATGATGTAGATCAGTTTATTTCTTAATTAGAAGACTTTTGTCGTTCAACAATATATCTTCTTCAGTGAATGGGTGCCGTCAGAATGAGAGTCCAAAAAGCTAATAAAAACATCACAATAATCCACAAGTAATCCACATCTCCAGTCAACTGTGTATATATATATATATATATATATATATATATATATATATATATATATATTGCATTCTTTAGTGAAAAAGTCATCTTGCCTCAATTAGGAGCGAAATATGCACTGATCAAGGACTGTTTACGAGCAAAAACTCTAGTTATTGTTTACATAGTATATGTACTGTGCTGTGTATATGTAAAATACACACACATGCATGTATGTATTTCAGATTTTTTTTTAATATATATTAAATAGTTATTTATGATTTAAATTATATAAATATAGACATGTAAATATTTTCAAAAAATATACTGTATGTGTGTGGTGTGTGTATATATATATATATATATATATATATATATATATATATATACTACATGTATGTATGCAAACACCCTAACAAACACCCAGTTTTAATCTTTTAATTTTGAGGTGAACTATTCCTTTAATTTTATGCATATATTTGAGAATGCAATTTTCAAAACGTACAAATAATAGCTTTATATTTTGCCTGTTATGTATTTTCTCCTCTGATCACAGGGAGGTTCCATCATCCGGAGGTGTTGGGTCTGGTGAAGAGTTTGAATGAGGAGAGAGCTCGACACATCGCTGCCAAAGGAGATGATACAGCGAAGACCACTGACACAAACCCTCACACCCTAGCGACACCATGATCTCAGTTCCTGTCTGGCTATGAAGCTACCTCCACACATCTGGACACAAGAGTGTTTATTTTGGCCAGATTAACTGTGTTTTATTCTAATCTTATTTAATTGCACAGAAGCATTGTTTGCATTTGTTCGACCTTTGTGTCTTGTTTGTTTGAATGCTCTGCAGGACACAATTTGTTTCCACGGTTGAAATTTTGATAAAAATTCATTTTTTTATTTAGACCAAAATGAAATGTGACTGTTTTTTAAATGTTGTTTTTCTTTCTATTTGTAGTTTGATCAGCATTTACTGCCTTCCAGTAACTGATGTTTCAATAAAAATAGTATTTCATATCCGTTGAAACTGATTTTACTTTGCTGAATGCATGAAAACGGAAGGGAAAAGTAAATACAACTCATCCTGCAATAATTATAACAACTTTCAAAATACGTTCGTTCTGTATACGCATTCAGTTCTGGAACATTTTGAGTTACAACAGTGCTAGTTTTCCAAGTGGTAAGCATTAAGCAGAAGCTACAAAAATGATTTTATAAACAACTCTATTAACTCAACTATCTTGCGAACATTTTTGCAAAGACTTTGCCACACTTTACCCTTTTACTTACAAAAGAACAGTAAAGTTAATGTTCATTTTATGGTTTCTGATTATGGTTCAGTTCACCTTAATTTCATGACTGATGAGCCGGGACTTTGACTTTAACCGTTAAAAGTAAAAAGAAACGTTAATGACCAACAGTATTACTGAATGGCAGCTCAACACAGAGTATGAATTTGAAGCAATATTTTGGCTATAAAATCTTAAAACAACACCTGACTTCATTGTCAATGTTAAATATGTAAAGCTGCAACCAATTTCACACAAACGTATGAAGTAAAGAAAAAAAAACAGGATATAATAATGCTATACATTTTTGGTCAGTGGCAATTATCATTACTAATACATTACAATTTACATCAGGCAATAAGATAATAAACTGCAATACAAGGTAAATCCTCATGGTTTAATTTGCTGTTTGCATCTGTTATCAACAAACATCCTCTAGTTAGCAGGAATAGGAGCATTAACACATTTATAACAGGAAAACAAAATCTAACGTCTATTTTGTTGAACATTCTTTCAAGCACTTCTTTTAGGATTGTATATGCAGCCATTATTTTTGGTCCAGGAAATATATCATGCTTTGTTACAGTTAAACAATGTTGAGTTAGTATAAATAATAAAGTAACGCAGGACTACACCAAATATAATATCCTCGAAAAACTATACATATTTCGAAAAGAACTAAAAGAATAAACAGTCTCCACTTGGTTGTTTTCCTCCCGTGCACAGATAATCCACCAACACGCATTTGAAAGGCATGTATTACTGTTTTTTTGGGCCCCCGTTGCAATTTTCACTGTGGTCTCCAAACCACTAGGGGTCATCAGAGTTCCACTGGCTGACCATTGAAACCCTTAGCGCTCACTGTTCTCGGTCACATTATTAGTAGGGGTGTCCTGGGCGCTGGCTTGGGCCGCTGAAGACAGGACATCTTCAAAACTGCCCGCCCCTCCTGTTCCTCCAACCTTTGACTGCTCACAACACAAAACTTTAATGACATTGGGTAGTATGTTGACCTTCAGGACAGTGAAGCTGAAAATTCCTAACGATAAGCTGATCAATTATTAACAGCACTTAACTAAGGGGCAAGCCGAGCTACAGTTTGCTTGTTTGGCCACTAATAAGGTCGCTGGTATGTCAGGCCTACCTTAATGTTTGAAACTGTGCTTTCGACTTTCTCCTCAAAGGACTTGAAGCTAGGCGAGTTCCTGTAAAATAAAAATAGTTTAGCTTTATTTACTTAATCTAAACAGTAAACCTCAACTCTAGTCCTAATATCCTCTTTAGGTTGTTTTAGTGTAATGAAGGTGCATGCAAGATGGTACATGCAAGGATTAATTTTTTTATACATCTGACACACCAACACTTAACCTATAGTGTACTATTTTATATATTCATATGTGCTTTAAAATGTCACATGCATTTATATATTGTTTGTCTATCCTTCGATGTTTTAAAAAGTTTTTTAAATGCAACATTAGAACAAACATGCAAAGCAAGCTATCGCACACATTTACCTCATTGTAGGCATGCTCATTGAATGCCGTATAGAATAGCTGCCCCATGAAAGCATGGCCAAGCAAGAGAGAGGTTCGATCATTATCATGGACAAACAAATACATCGCAAATAAGAAACATATAAACATTGCTAATAATTAAAAGATCTAGTTATATGTAAGTGTAGCATACAGTGGTACATTGCACTACTACACCAACGCAACCAAACATTTGGATTGGTAAGATTTTTTATGTTTTGAAAGAAATGTCTTATGCTCACCAAGGCTGCATTTGATCAAAAAAGAAAAAATATTAAAATATAATAATATTATAATAAATATTTATATATTATAATAAAATTACTACTAATTAAAATAACCGTTTTCTATTTGAATACATTTTAAAATTGAATTTATTTCTGTAATGCAAAGCTGAATTTTTAGCAGCCATTGCTCCAGTCTTCAGTGTCACATGATCCTTCAGAAATCATTCTATTTCTAATATGCTGATTTGGTGGCTCAAAAACATTACATAATTATCCATGTTGACAGATATGCTGCTTAATATTTTTGTGGAAACAGCATCATTTCCCCCCCAAAAGAACAGCATTTGCTTGAAATAGAAATCTATTGTAACTAATGTACTTACTGTCACTTTTGATGAAATGCATCTTTGTAAAATAAAACTACTAACTTCTTTCTAAACAAGACCTGACCTCAAATTTAGAATGATACTGCATAGGTTGGTGACTTTCCAATGGACAACACAGTACAGAACTGTGATCATTGTGCACTTCCTGTTTTCTATGCACAGTGAGAACTAAACCGCATACCTGACAGATAAAAAACAAACTGGCTATTCAAACTGGGTGGGATAAGGAGGTTTTTGCTATTTCTCTCATGAACTATATATCAAAACAAGAGTATTACATGCATTATTTGTCAACACATAAATAGTTAAATGAAAAGCAACACATGCTGAATCCAGTTATCTATTAAACAGATGCATGTAGTCAATGTGGGAGACAGAGCAATGATTGTTACTTTGGCTCAAAATGGATTTGAAAACGCATTGCCGATAAAAAACAAAACAAAAACAAAAATAAGACCTGCTTATAATGCTACAGCAAAGTTTGAAATATTAAACCATTTCAGATCTCATATTATTTATTATCTAATGAATTTATGGCTCCACACAGTTTTTCTTTCTTTCTCAGAATGAATGTAAGACACTCATTGAAATTGTATTTAAATATTCATAGAAGCTGCTCAGATACTTGAACACCCTTTCACACCCATATTGATTATTTATGGAAACACCGTCTGAGTAATTCAGATTTAGTTTCAGCACCGTCACTGTTCTCATGTATCATGCAGATGCTAAAAGCTATTGCTAGCAGCTATTGCTAATCTCTAAGATCTATAAACACAATATCTTACCCAAGAGAATATGACCTTTGGTGTGCATCAGAGACAGGGAAAGAAAATTATACATAATTTTTCACTGACAGATTATAGGGCATACAACAAAATTCTGGTCATATGAGTGTCAAAACATATTTGAGGACATATAAAATTCATGTAGTTATCAAGTTAAGAACAACTATATCGGTAGAACATTCATGCCTTTAAAACCATAACAATAAATCAGACTTATTTCAAACCAACTGATTTTTAAATTATTTAAAAAAAAATTTAATAAATTGTTTTAGAATTGTAATACAGTGGTCACAAAAAAATGTTTGGACACTTAAATAGTAATAGGAAAAATATTAAGCCAAATGATGCTTGGGTCTTTTTAGACCTAACTTTTGTCCAAGTGGTGTTAAGTTCATTTTTTAGTAGATGTCTGAATTTAGTTTCCCTCAGGTTTACATACAAACACTTGCTGTTTTCCTTTTAAACAATTGTTCTGTCACATGAAACCTTGTGAAATGAGCTTTAAAAGTGTGCATTTAATGCAATAGCATTCACAATTTTTTAAGTGTGACTTACTTAGGAAGTGTCTTGACTTTTTAGGGCCACTGTGTATTGGCAGTTAAAGTTGCTAATGAACTTTAACCATTTCTAATAATTGCCAGTTTAGGCCTGATGTAACAGGCTGAACACAGCACTCAGCACACACAGAAATAAGCTGTACAGAAGTTATAATAATATTTATCAACATTTCAACAATAATGTGAATTTTGACTCTTTTTGAAGTATTGATGAATTTCCATATTAACTCCATATACAGTATGGATTTTAATCATGCAATATGCTGCTATAGCTATAAGCCAATAAGCATGCAAGGCTTAACATTGTTTTTTGAAAGTTCACTGCAAACATGAGGTATTAAACCCCCAATCACATGCAGAGATGGTGTCACACACTGGCAACCGAACACACATACCTCCTAGGATACAGTATCTGAAGGCCAAACATGCTGAAGTAAAACAAGGTAATGAGGTTTTGGATCTACAGAAATGTCCAGTTACAGTAAAATCAACACTATATTGCTAAAGCAAATGCGGGAATGAGTGGCAAATTAGTACTGGGAATCATGCAATGATTTTGATCATTAATTGATGAATATATAATTAATTGATGAATAGAACATTGTCTTACAAACACACAAATGCACAACATATGTATCCTATAACACTCCTGCAAATTCTATTGCATCATGTAAATTATATATTTTGTCACTTATCAGTCTAGATTTTTTTACATTTTTCACATTTTTATATATATATACAAATAATGTATATATATATATATATATATATATATATATATATATATATATATATATATATATTATACATTTGTAAACAATTAGTTATTAGAAAAATAGAACAAATATAGTGGAAAAATCTCAAATACACAACACTACATATTTTAACAACAATCTTATTATTCTACAAAATTTTGCTCTTCAAAATAATGTATTTTATTTTATAAATATATTTAGTTATATATTTCTACTGGGAAAAAATGAGGAAAAATCGTATTATTATTATTATTATTTCCCAGTGTTTAGTACTTCCATCTGTATAATAAGAATAACCATTACTCATTACTCGGGAAGTCGACTCGGGAAGTCGTGGCCTAATGGTTAGAGAGTCGGACTCCCAATCGAAAGGTTGTGAGTTCGAGTCCCGGGCCGGCAGGAATTGTGGGTGGGGGGAGTGCATGTACAGTTCTCTCTCCACCCTCAATACCACGACTTAGGTGCCCTTGAGCAAGGCATCGAACCCCCAACTGCTCCCCGGGCGCCGCAGCATAAATGGCTGCCCACTGCTCCGGGTGTGTGCTCACAGTGTGTGTGTGTGTTCACTGCTCTGTGTGTGTGCATTTCGGATGGGTTAAATGCAGAGCACAAATTCTGAGTATGGGTCACCATACTTGGCTGAATGTCACTTCACTTTACAACAAACTGTCAACAGTCAATCCTTTATCACCCTGCTGTAGATGTGGACACTTCTCTCTTACTGTTCTTCTTAACTGAATGCATCTATTGTCAAAGAGTGTCTCAACCATCCAGGAGCCAGTGAAGAGGAGCTGGTAAATTCTTCATGCCATCACAAGCTCTTATTTTTATGCCAGCTGAACCTGCCCCCAATCTGGCCCACTGAAAGCTGCTTAAATGAGACTTACGTAACACAAACATGCCACTCAAACAGACTGGCCAAAGTAAATGCTTCAAGACCACTGTCATTTCACTGTGCAATAATCACAGCGTGTGTACTGTGCATTTGTGGGAGATTCCTGCACAAGAGAAACAGGAAATGATAGATAGCAGAAAGAGGCAGAGGGGGAAGTGACATTTTACCTCATATCGCCGAACTTCCTGGTGATGGCATTGCCCAGGTTACTGAAGGCCACTGAGGTCCGCTGTCCTGCTGTGGTCAGGGTCTCAGACGTCTTTTTGTATCTGGGAGAACAGCACAAAAGCAGATACTCTTAATCAGATATTACTATCATAGATGCCACTGATAAAATATTTCTCATAAATATAAAATTTGCACACAAACATACTTATGTTTTTATAAAAATTTACACAGTTTAAAACATATTTCGTAGCAGAAATGACCTCAAATATGGTTTGTCTAAATTTACGAACCCCTGGGTTTCCACAAGGGTAGTGCAGAGGGTTTGCGAGTGATTGAAAGCTAATAATTAAACCAAATATATAATTAAAATAAATATATGTGGCTGCACAATTAATCAAAATAAAACTGAAAGATAGAATAGCTTAGTGTGATCAAATCAAAGGCTGCAATTGTGTTACGTGTAAAGTTCACATTTTTTCACCAGTATTCTGCCAAAATAAAGATTTAGGATATGAAAATATGTAAGTGAAGAATTGAATATATTTAAAACATAAATATGAGTTATATATTACTTTCTGTGTAAAATAGAATTTGCAAAAATGTATGACATATGAATTATTATAAGTGTCATTTTTTAATTTTACAGGATAACTGTAATTTAAAACAGTAATATATTTATGGAATTCATAATATAATTTGTTATACATTTACATTTTTATAAGAGGTAAAACAATATAATAACACCACCAAAAAGCCATATATATGGGCAGCACTATATATAAATAACTTGATAATAAAACATTTGATATTAAACAATGTACTAAAAAGATTCTTTTTTATTTCAATTGCATGTCACGTGGCCACAGAGAACTATGAAAATTAAAATGTGTCATTATTTATTTTTTAATATTAACTTCAAATATTAAAATCTCAAAGGATTCATCAAGACTTGTAAAAAAGTTTGGTTTAACTCTTTAGTGCATCTTAGAGTACATTAAACATGACATTTACATTTTAGACATGCCAGTTCCCAGAAGAGACTGAAGAACGAGAACAAATTTAGAACATGTACAGGCAAAGAATAAAATGGCGCCTTTTCGGAATTTTAGACCGGAAGAACTTCACTTCATTTTTTTTTTTCTGTGATTTCGTACAAAACAGGAAGAAATGCTGCTTTAATCCAGAGAATATAATAAGACAGTCTACAAAGGGAAAACTTACAGTCAGCCACAATGCTATTAATACTCTGCAGAAATAACAATCAGACATTTAGATAAATGAAGTATAGGTTCATTTAATTATAGGTTTGTATTGTATAAAAATTACTTACTATTCTTTGTTTTTTCCTAAATGTTACTAGGTCTGTTAGATGAAGTCCCATCACATTTTAAACAGCAATTCAACTTAAGTCACTTTTTGAACCCAAGAGCTCTACATTCCTCAGAACAAAACTCCCATATTTAATAACATTTTACAACACACTATCCAAACCCGGCACATTCTGATCAGTCGAAAGTCTACAAACAACATTGGTGTGTCCCTCACACAAAGCAACAGTATGGGCCCTATAATACACCTGGCGCAATGTGACGCAAGGCGCAGCACAAGTGTGTTTGCTAGTTTCAGTCCGGCGGCATTTACATTTTCCCGACCAGCGCCACATCGTTTAATTAGCAAATGCATTTGCGCCCATTTGTGTGCCCATGGGCGTGCTGGCCTATAATAGAGGTGTGCAATGCTGGCACAATGCTATTTTAAGGAGCTGAAAATAGACTGCGCCATAGACCAACTCAAACCTGGTCTAAAGTCTGGTGCTTGAAAATGAAAAAAAATGTTTTTTCTTTGTTATTTAAAGAGCGTAAACGCTGCTTATTAAACACACAGCAGCACACAAACATGCCAAACATAAAAAAATTAAGGATTGCAATGCATAATAATTTTTTGTAGGCTAATTAAATATATATATGTTCCTGTTGTTCAAATGATGGAGCATTGCATTAGCAAGCGCAAGGTTGGGGGTTCGAATCCCAGGGAACACGTTAGGAGAAAATTGTTAGCTTGAAAATGGAAGATGAGACTGAGATGATGAGATGATTGGTTTATTGCATCTCACTTTATTGTATGGAAAATGCAGCATGAACATAGTGTGAAACATCTTTTACGATAGAAACTCTTAAAGGTTTGAACTGCACATCTAGAAAGACCCGAGACCAGTCTAAGAGATGGAAATCTAGTCTTTTGACAGAGTATGTGCAGAGACACTCGGGCTAATGCAGGAATCAATCATATCTGTCAGCAGATGCCATCTGATCGCTTTGTCCCTCCCAGCCCACAAACTCTTCACCATGGCAACTGCGACATGAGAAGGACTATTCATCTGAGACGCTAGTTACCATGTCACTGTAGTAAGTGAATAACTAGGTGATCGAGGGATATAAACAAAGTCAGACAGACTTATCACAGAATTCATTTTCACCACAGGTACTATAACAAGAATGACAACCAACTAACAAGAAATTTAAATTGGTGTAATAAAAATGCTCTTTATTAAAATAAGAAGAAATGGCATAAATTGTAGACTTGAAAAAAAAATATGGATGACGTCTGTATTTACTCACCAATAAAGTCATTCCAAACCTGTTTTCTGTTATTTATCCAAGAGAAAAGTAACATTTAACATGATGCTTCTTATAGACAATAACCAACCTGACAAGCAGAAGCATTTGCTAATTTGGTACAGCAGAATTACTGCAACTTCTTCTTTTGATTAATTGTTCCTTCTTGTATTATTGTGATTTGTAAACTGCTTTCGGTAAAAGCATCTGCTTGATGAATAAAAGAAAACATTCACATAATCATTTCTTATAAATGGTTTCTGTTCATCCAGCTTGTAATCTGTGTAATTCGTCTGTGTTATTCCTGAGGGTAGTGATAGTAAACATGCACAACAACATTATTATGAGTATTATATTATTCATGAGTCATAAAAAGACATGATTTAAAGGAAGTCTTTACTTGTCTTTCATTGACAATAATAGCTAATTTGTCTGTTCAGTGTGTGTGTATATAAAGAGAAACCTTGTTGCAATGACGTTATTATCGTGCAAATGGGCTGTGTGTCTCAGAAAGTCATTGTCTGTCTGGGTGAATGTGAACTGAGGCCGATATGGATCACACTGTGACGGCAATAACCTAAATACACATCGACAGAAGGAAACACCACTGTGTCAACCTGTTCATTCAGATTGCAATGCATTCTCAAGAAGGAAGCTGGCTAATAAAACAAACGGTCAATGTAAATGTTTTTCTTTTTGATGCAAAGTACTAGATTTTAATAGAAAAACAATAATATTGCATGATATATATGTGACCCAATTTGATGTATGGTTTAGTAGGATAGGACAATATTTGGCCAAGATACGACTATTTGAAAATCTGGAATCTGAGGCTGCAAAAACAATTTAATATTGAGAAGATCGCCTTTAAAGTTTTCCAAAGTTCTTTTAAATTCTTAGCTAAGCATATGACTAATCAAAATTTAAGTTTTAATATATTTACAGTAAGAAATGTACAAAATATCTTCATGGAACAATATCTTTACTTAATATCCAATGGTTCTTTGCATAAAAGAAAAATCGATAATTTTGACCCATACAATGTATTTTTGGCTATTGCTACAAATATACCCCAGCGACTTAAGACTGGTTTTGTGCTCCAAGGTCAAATATTGTTAAATCACTATTGCACATACTCTTGTGCTACAGACAAGGACACGTCATCTCAGTGTTATTTTAGTATTACAGTATTTACCGTATTTTCCGGACTATAAGTCACACTTTTTGTATAGTTTGGCTGGTCCTGCAACTTATAGTCAGGTGCGACTTGTTTATCAAAATTAATTTGACATGAACCAAGAGAAATGAACTAAGAGACATGAACCAAGAGAAAACATTACCGTCTCCAGCCATGAGAGGGCGCTCTATGCTCAGTGCTCCTGTAGTCTACACTGAAGACATAGAGCGCCCTCTCGCGGCTGTAGACGGTAATGTTTTCTCTTGGTTCTTGGTTTTGAATAAATGCGACTTATATATGTTTTTTTCCTCATCATGGTGTATTTTTGGACTGATGCGACTTATACTCAGGTGCGACTTATAGTCCGAAAAATACGGTATATCATATTATACTTTTTTATGAACATTTGGAACTAGCTTTTGTTTTATATTTTCAGTTTTCATTTTAATTATTAGTTTGTTTGTTATGCGCTTTGTAATATTTATTAGTATTTTTTAATTAAACATTTAAGGTTTATTTTATATATATTTTTGCAATTTTAGTTCACTTTTAGTTTTTATTAGTTAGTAATTTTATTTGCAACATTTCTAATATTTTTTATTTTCTTTTATTTCAGTTTCTTTTCTTTTTCTGCTATGAACTATGAAGTTCTTGTTAAGTAAAAACTGTTCCACTAAACTAACTCGTCTAACACATGTATAGAACCACTAGGTTGTTAAAAAGTGATTATGTCCTATTTTGGTCATGCCTTTTCTCCAAGTGAGCATGGACCACCACTGTTGTCTTTTTCAAAAAGATGCATGATGCATCTGATATCATAAGCCAGACTGAAATATGATATAAATCACGAGGTTTAGCAAAGACTACTTACGCTGTGGTGGTCTGCATGTCATACCAGCTCTTGGAGAAGTTCTGTCGCAGTTCACTCAGGGGTGTGATCCCTAGTTTCTGTTTCAGCTCCAAGTGACGCTTTTCTTTGGAGGCCAGGACTTGTTTCAAAGTAGTGATTTCTTCATCTAACTGACAGAAGGAAAATAAGTCAAGGTTGGGGGCTGAAGCTTAACAAGTAATTCAGTTCTGATATGAAGCCTCCTCTCTTTTCTTTCTGTCTCATATGCAAACTGTCTTACAGTTAACATCGGCCTTACATGGCTCAGTGGACCGTGGAGATCTGGGAGGATAAAGTAGCCCATGAAAAAATGGGAACGCTTTGGCCACATGATTTTCAATCATGGGTGTAGGTTCTGGATGAGATAATGCAAACTATTTGTGTGGCAACAGCTCAGTATATTTCAGGAAATACAGTACAGTAGACTGGATCGTATTTCAATACTAATTGCTTTAATTTGACTGAAATCACCTTACTATATTTTGACACTAATTCCTGTCATTTTTAACTCCCATAACAGATCTGCAGGATTTACATAACATGCACTATCCTTGAGGTTCAGAGACTAGCAGTTTCTAAGGATCAGCCTGCCCATTTTCCTGGTCTAGCACTAAAACACTGGAGAAAATACCTTAATCAGCTCATTCTCCATTTCCTCTCGCTCCTCTTCTGTGACAGTGTTGTTGAGATCCACCTCTGACACCATATCCTCGTCCACTTCCTTTAGAGGCTCTTTGTCCAACAAACCTGGACGTAAATGTACAAAAATAGCAGAACAATGAAAGTTATTGTTAACATGTCTCAGTCAACTGGACACATTCTTGCACAGATCTGATTTCACAGAAATAACTTGTGTTAAGTCAATCCACTGATAAAACCTTAGAACCATTTAGTCCAAAAGTTTCCGAGTCCCAAAAAAACTCAGGATGAGGCTATAATTTATATACGAAATAGGAATAGTTTACCCAAAAATGAATTCAGTGTTTATTTATATATTCAAAAATCATGATAATATGCTGACGGTGCTCAAGAAACAATTCTTCTCAACAACTTAAAATAGTAGAAAATTAAATCATGCTGTTTGCACTGTACAGAATTGACCGTTCAGTCAGTCTGAAAAGCCTTTAAACACATTTAACCATCACCTTAACTGTGTAATTATCCTGCCTCACCTCATAATGAATGTATATTTGCAGTTATAATGAAAGGTTGTACAAAAAAGACTGAAAACCCCTAGAAATTTGCACTAGAGCCTTGAGATTGATGACATATAACAGAGCTTTACATGTTTTCTTTAAGATCACATTAAAGTAAAAAATAATAATAATTGATCAAATGATTTACAAATATGATGGCATTTTTACAAGCATTATGGCAGCATGTTTAGAGGCAACATAAGGCTGATTTCAGTCTAAAGCACCTCATAGTAGACATGTAGAGACTAGACACCAAAACAACAGTATTCTCTTACGCATTTGAGGATTTAAACTGAACTTACGTTAACAGAAGAGGACATGAAAGTAGAAATATGGTTTAATTACCGCAACTATCACTGAAACCTCAACCCAGTTCCCCAAAATCCCAGTTTCAACTGCAGAATCACCCACTCAGTACATCATGTTTTAGTTTCTTTACAATGCAATACTGTACATGTCTGACATGACTTACATAAATCAATATTTTAGAGTATTCATCCAAGAGTGAAATTATATTGAAATCACAGCATATATTCTGGGTAACACGACTGCACAAAACAACTCAGACCCCTTTAGAATTGGATTTAAATGTCAAAACACCCTGTTACTTTTAGAATTCATTTCCCTGGAAACTCAATGTGCTTCAGAAACATTTTGCTGGAGGTCAAAACCACTCATGATTAAAGTGAAAGAAAAACTAAATCCTACAATAGCTAGAAAAGAAAGCTCATATGATTTAGCACTAATGCATTTGATATGGCTCCAGTAATGTGAGTAAATGTTAAGGTTGCTTTTGTCCACAGGGAAACAAGAGTCACATATCAGAGATCTGGTCATTCATTACACGAGAAACTGATTATAGAGTAATGTGGCATGAAACGCGTGATACACTTTTAGTGGCTAATGCAATCAGCAGGTAGAAGAGCAGAGCTGGACGGTCTAAGCAAAGAAAAGAAATGAGATCTCAGATTTAGCATTTACACCATACACAACAGCTTGTACAGAAGATCAGATCTATCTGTTTACAACTAAAGCAAGCTGGTGCATTGGTAGCTTAAGGACATTAACATGATAAAATCAGACTTTGTACAGTATGTTATGCATTTACAGTTTTCTTAATCTGTCTTTCAACTACATACTGTATATTTGCTATTTGCACATAACCCATTTGGATTTCATTTTGAAGCAAATAAAATAGTGCACATATTCACTATAAAAACATGCATCAATGTTTTATAAAAATGAAACAAACAAAACAACAACAACAACAATTTAGGCTACATGTTATATGGACATATGGCCTAACAATTACGAATTTAGACTTTCTAAACACATATTAACATATGTGATTAATTGTGCATTTATTTTGTAACTATTATTTGTGAATGAATCTGATGAAGAATTAATCAGTATATCAAAATGTTTTTGATTAGTTTCATTTTTGGTCTAGAAATTTAAATGTCAATATGATGGAAAAAAAGTTTCCAACATAGAGCATGAACCTGTCCTATGTGGCTGACATTTAAAATGAGAAAATATTCAATATGAAATATCAGAGTCCCGGCATGTCCTCCAAATCACTTTTGCATAGAAACACAACACACAGTACATTGACTTTGCACATGCAAAATTCTGACATTATCTGAGACGCTAGATTATCCCTCTGGGTCTTCAGTTTTAAGATGTCAACACTGTTTATTTGAACTGATTTCTTGATATAGATTAAATCTGAAGGTTGGATCTTTTAGCATAACTCAGAAGAAAAGATACTTTATAAAGCAATTATCTCACACTTCCACAGCCTCGTTTTCAGGTTGCCTAGCAACTTTCTTGATGTCTGGCATCAAGCTCCCAATTATGCCATGAATCGGATTCCCTAAATCTATTTAAGGGTCTGCATCTCGAATAAGAGGAAGCTAAGAGAATCATTTGCATGTTAAATATAAAAAAAATAATACCCTTTCCATTCCATTGCCTTTCTACTGTGTCTACATTTTGTTGAAGGTTTATTACCGGAAAAAGAGAGCTTTGCAATATCAAATTGGTTCATTCAACAACATCAAGATGAAATGCTGAGACATCCACAGTAATATTTATGCCAAGATCATTCGAAAAGATAATGCTATAGTGCATTTCAGAGGGACAAAATGGTTCATTTTAAAACTAATTTAAATAATAACATGTTTCCTGCACGGTTTCTAGATGGTTAATACTGATTACTGATGGCTATAAGCCAGTACAACTTAGACTGCCCTTGAATGTAGACCATTATTTTTAACCTATCTAGAACTAGGAACCTGGTTGAGCTGGTTAATCAATTACAACATGAAGTGGATGGTCATCTATTCTAAATCTGTCTTCTTTCATCAAATAGCATTAAAAACATATGGAATCATTCTTTTGAGTGGATTCCTTTTTAATGAATTGATCAAATATGTTTAAATGAACTGCTCAAATGAACCAATGTTTAAATGAGCATGTCTTACCATCACTAAAATGACAGAAAAGTGCAATACAGAAGTGATAATCAGAAAGAAACCTCCTCCATATCTTCAAACATTCCCTTTCTGGGTCAGTTGACTATTTTTGTCATTAATGGGTCAATCAGAGTTGATCTTTCTCATGTTCTTCTGTCTGGGTGAGTCGTGTCATGGTGTTCGGTGTGTCATCGGAGTAACTAAGTGTCACTTCAGGGCAGTGTACTCGACAGTTCAGCTTCTTCAAGCTCACTGGACTATGCATCCAGCTCTCTCAATGTCCCCATTTTCCTTCCCGACGACGCAACAGATTCACAAAGAATCACTTCACTGTCCTCAGAGAACGATTTCAATGTGAGGAAGAGGAGGGCATTCTTATTATCATCAGATGAACAAAACGCCTATTTCTTATCACCCATTTCTGTAATATTAGTCTTAATGACGCACGCCACTTCTTGTATCCAAAGACTGAACTCAATGCAAATCAGCAAAACTTCTATAAAACAACAGCTAAATAAACATTAACCCAATTGCACAACACAAGTTAGATTTAGAAATTCAAATAAATAGATTTATGCATTTAGAAGACGCTTACTTAGTGAATGCAGGCTAACAGTTTTTACTTAACGTGTTCCCTGGGAATCGAACCCACAACCTTGTGCTGCTAATGCAATGCCCTACCACTTGAGCCACAGGAATACTATTACTGTGTTTATTAATATATTTAATAATATTTTCTATTGTTTTAATTGATTTCGGTTTTTTATTTTTTTATTTTACATTACTAACACCTTGCAAACTAATATTTTTAGTTTTAGTTAACAATAGCAATACCTGTGTTATCGGGCTAAATTTGACAGCACTAACAAACAAAACATCTAATAGTCACTAAAATAACTCCATTTCAATAATGCAAGCACAATCTATTTGGAGCTTAAAATAAAGCAGTATAATTTAAGGGGCATGGTTTCAGTGAACTGTTGCGTAATTTCTTGCCTTGCCGGAGTAATCTGAGGGATTTTTCCTTAGTGATTATCTGACTGGATTTACTTCTGTCTGACTGCTGCACAGAAACACCACAGAGTATTTAGTGACTTGGCTGGAAATTCCAGACGGTGACCATGCAAAGTGTTTAATGGGTTGCTTTTAAAACTCTGCTAAGCGACATCCTTCACATGAAATTAGATGTTTTTGAGACTTACCTGAATCGAAAGTTTCTCTGTCTTCTGTGGTTCAGCAGATTGAAAATGAGGAGAACATTACATGATCTGATTCATGAGCTAAAACACCAAATAGATTACAAACTAAAAAATGCCACTCAAATCTCACAATAACATGCAATCAGCCTGCATTCAACAGCAAAGGACTGAAGTGAGATATTCAACATCATTCAAAAACCAAACTTACACAGACATGCATATCAAACCCATGTTGTCTCATTCAGGGAACTTCAACATGGCATGCATTTAAAGCACAACGAAGGGTCTATCAATCAAATAATGTCACATCTCTAGGGTTTAGCACTGTCTACAAGTTTTGAATGTGCTGAAGTCTTTGACATGGCTGTCTACTTCCATCTAAAAGCACCTATGTCAAAGAGCTACACACAACTCAGCATCCATCAGCTCAGAGGTGGAAATGGAGTGATCTACATGGCTACAGAGGTTGGGTTTGTCACATTCACTTTCAATGCAATACACAGCAAGCTCTTACCCCAGTCTACTATTGCTTCAGGAGTCAGTACGCTAGAGTACAGCTCTATGAAGTATGATTGGCAAAACAAACAAAAGATTAGAGTATAAATGCACAAATGTATACATACTGTATATGAATTGACTTTAGCACTTTTAAATATTAAACAAATGTATTAATAACATTAAACTATAACTACATATTAAAAATATACTATTTTCAGGTTTGTTTACTTCTTTTACAATAATGTACTATATTATACTGTACTCCTATACTAAATCCTACTATAATGTAAAAAGAGTTTTTGTAGAGTGCAAAAATAGACTTACTATATATTTACAATCAACAAGCTCATACTTTACTGTAAATCTACTTGAATTTTGGCCAGTCAAATTATAAAAATTACATAAATATAAAGTTAATAATTCTAAAATACATCATTATAAATAAAAAATTAATGAAAAAATACTACACTTTATCATAAACTGCAGTTTACTACTTCATTGCACTGTACTACTACAATAACAACAGCAGAGCTGTTTTATTATTGCCATAATTTAATTTACTATACTATAGCTTAACTATGTTAATGTTTGTTTCTTTATGCTTACTGATCTAATATTAATTCATTGGTTATTTGGTTATCACTGGTCTTGTTGGTACAGGTGTTTGATGATCCTTGCCTTGATCTCAAACAGTACACCAAAAAGTTTATTACACTGTCATTGATTGATAATTATATGACTTTTCATTGCCCAACCCTATAATTAGTGCTTGTTAGATTGGTGGAACAACACAGTATTCGGTGCCAACAGGATGTCTATATTACTAAACTGTACAGTTATGTTTAGTTAAAGCCCAGCCATTTCACTGGTACCACCACTGGAACATATCTGGTCACAAGATTTCAATTATTTAGCTCAGGACAGTCACGTGGAAATGGGAAGGTCACGTGGTAGATCACAGTGCCTAAAGGAACTTGAGAGAGAGAGGGAGGAGCTGCATCCAATTCCCTAATTTGTTTACGTGTTTTGACAACAGATCCATGGAAAACTTTATCACAAGTCTGGCTTAAACTCATGCACATCGTTAGAATGAAGCCTAAATTAACTAGACTACAGAGACATGTACATACAGTACAGACCAAAAGTTTGGAAACATTACTATTTTTAATGTTTTCGAAAGAAGTTCTTCTGCTCATCAAGCCTGCATTTATTTGATGAAAAATACAGAAAAAATAATTGTGAAATATTATTACAACTTAAAATAATAGTTTTCTATTTGAATATACTTTAAAAAAATAATTTATTCCTGTGATGCAAAGCTGAATTTTCAGCATCATTACTCCAGCCTTCAGTGTCACATGTAACATCCAGTCTATCACATGATCATTTAGAAATCATTCTAATATTCTGATTTATTATGAGTGTTGGAAACAGTTCTGCTGTCTAATATATTTGATGAATAAAAGGTTAAAAAGAACTGCATTTATTCAAAAAAAAAAAAATTCTACTTTCTACTTAAATTTTAATTATCACTTTTTATCAATTTAACACATCCTTGCTGAATAAAAGTATTGATTTTATTTAAAAAGAAGAAAGAAAAAAAAAATATTGCCCCCAATGACTGACCAGTAGTGTATATTGTTATTACAAAATATTTATATTTTAAAAACATTTATATTTAAAAAACAACTTTTTTTATTTTTTTAACTTTTTATTCATCAAAGTATCCTAAAAAAGTATCACATGTTCTGAAAAAAAAATATTAAGCAGCAGAACTGTTTCCAACTTTGATAATAAATCATCATATTAGAATGATTTCTAAAGGATCATTTGATAATGATCCTAAAAATTCAGCTTTGCATCACAGAAATAAATGATAATTTAAAGTATAATAAATTTAAAAACAATTATTTTAAATTGTAATAATATATCACAATATTAAAAAAAAATTCTGTATTTTTGATCAAATCACCTTTATTTATATAGCGCTTTAAACAAAATAAATGCAGGCTTGATGAGCATAAGAAACTTCTTTCAAAAACATTAAAAATAGTAATGTTTTCAAACTTTTGGTCTGTACTGTATGACTTTTAAATAGCCTAATATTTGTTAACTGTCTAGTTATCTGTTCTAATATATCATATCTATTTTTCTAGTATGCAAAAATAAAAGCAGTATAACATAACGTGCCTCTTCAGTACAGACTACTCACTTTATTTGAGGATACACAAGAAAGTGAAACCATATTTGCAGAAGTATTCAAATACATTTACATCCACACATGTTTACAGAACAATAAGGGTATAATGTTTTTGGAAAGTGAGCTCACCCTGTTGTCTGGGCTCCATATCAGCGGTAGTGTGTAAATGCAGGTCCAGTTCGCATTAACAGCACGTCTCAGTTCAGAGAAATACCCCGTCCAACACAACCGCTCCACACACACACACACACACACACACACTCTCTCTCTGCTCTCAAAACCCCGCCCATTACCGGGGGCAGCCTCAGCCACAGACCAATGGGAACTGTTATAATTAGCATATTCAAATGTGATACATGTCATGGTAAATAACAAGAGCCGTACGTTCCTACAAAAAAAAACCTTTGTATATGTTTATGTGATCAAACACTACAACGGTTGACTGATTCCTAAAGCACGTAGACTTTCATATTTGTGGTCAATGTAATCCTATTTGACAAATTGTTAGCAACTTGGGTTTTTTAAGCAACCGTTTCAAAATCCAAATGTGACTATTTGCAATTCATGTTTAAGAAATCTAACAATTTTAGAAATCTAAACCACAGACCTTAATTTACTCAAGACATCTTCAAAGTTCAAATCTGGCATACCACACCGATGACGTCATGAGTGACACGTTTACCTGAGAGCAAGTTTACGGTCGGTTAAATTATCGTTCCAGTCAACAGCGGCATCTTCTGGTGAGACACGGAAAAACAGAATTTAACAGATATTTAATATAAAACAATAATTCAACATAAAGTATTAAAACGGTAGAGTATAACAGAATAGAACATGCTTATTTTTTAAGTATGCTGCTACAGCTTGTGGCAAGCTAGCCTAGAAGCGTTTACTGATATGTAACAGAGCTAACGTAATATTTATTGACGTGATTACGGGAGCTTTAAGACAATTATTAAACTTCATTATTGTAATAAGGAAGGTTAAAACTGTAACGAGTCTACATTACGCCGAGCATGGATGTACAAACAGAATAGATGATCCCATACAATAATGGCACAGTTTAATTAAATGGGTGGTTATTATTGGTCTGCTTGGTCCAACCATGTCAGAATGTGGTTATTTAGTGGCTTTTTAAGCAGTTGAAGTAGTTTACTGACACCTGGTGGTCAAAGGCAGATTTGAAAAACAAAAATTAACAAAGTATATGCATGCTTATAATGAAGCGTGCATATACTTTGTTAAATATTATTATTTTTCAAATCTCCTTTTGACCACCAGGTGTCAGTAAACTACTTCAACTACTTAGCTTGTGTAAACAGAACTAAGGAAATATTAAGCTATTTGACTGATATGACGAAATGAGATTTTCATGGCATTTGCTTTTTAAACTTAACAATTTCTTCTTTTTTGCCATGTCTTCCAATGATGTTTTGCTTTAAGGTATAAGTTTAAAATCCTACTTTCATTTTCAATTAGATGTGTTTATTTGAAAAAGTTAATGATATTAATTGTTGCATTTACTTGTTAATATTATATATTATTTTAACGAACATGTCGGGTCAAAACAAAAAAACATTTAATACATGAAAACCTTTACAACAACACAATCATAATATATATATATATATATATATATATATATATATATATATATATATATATATATATATATATATATATATATATATAATTTTGGCGAATAAAAAGCATTATGCTCAAATATGAATCCAGAAGTCGCAAGAAACAATAGTTCCCAAAAACATCATTGCCAAAACATGACATTTATTTGACAACCCATTTTCATTTGAGTTTGCTCATTGAAATATTCATTTAGCTTATAGGCTTTCATGACTCGTAAACATAAATACAATTAATCAAAAACTACTGATAGACGAGGAAGCGTCAATAAGCCAGTAATATTTGCAGTAGGCTATGTTTTAAGAGTAAGAACTACAACATACACTTGTGAGTCACGCTTTTATTGTATTACACTGACAGAGATTGATATTCGTTGTCATTCTTCATTGGCCTGAAGTGCTATTAGAGCCTGTTATAGTGGTGGAGCTGGTGTCAACAGGATGTCAGTCAGTCAGCTGTCCCCAGGAAGCAGCTCCTCGGCCAGCAAACCCTAACAAAGTGCTTAGACAGGCAGGAAATTGATCTGACTGGAATGTGCATTATCAGAGACTACCAGCAGGGAGGGACAAAGAAGGAAATCTGAGGAAAGCGTGAGTCATGTCATGTGACACACAGGTTGTAATCTTTGCTTGCTGATGTTGTTTGACCACACGTGGGGGTCGAATCCTATGTGTCCAGATGGTGATCTTCACTTATGGATAAAAATGATATCCTAATGGAAGATGCTGAAAACGGCACATCAGGGTCGCTATGCAGATAAGGATGTAGGCAATCCTTGATTTAAAGGGATAGCTCACCTTATAAATGTCGTTCCAAAACCTGTATGACCTTCTTTTTTATTTGAAATTGAACAGAAACAATATTGGAACCCACTCACATCCATTATGCCTATATAGACACAAAAAACTAAAACATTTTCCAAAACACCTTCTGTTTTCCACAGCCATACAGGTTTGGAATGACATGAGGAATTCGGCATAATGGCGCTATATCAAAATGTGCTTTCATGCGTTTCATTGTAAAAGCTTGTAGCCTGCCACTTGGTTGAAGTTTCTAAACTTAGCAAGTGACAGCTGGTAGTTCAGCTGACAGCTGCACCCAGACCACATAATGAGAGGGACAACAGCTCTGTAGATGAGAAAAAAGAAGACAATAGTTATTTTACTCCAACGTGTGGTCAGACTTGCATATATTTTATCTCGCTGCACATGTAAATCACAGCAGTAAGCTTTCATTCAGCAGTGACTTCCTTGATGCAGTCACCTACTGTAGCTATAGTACGAATTTGTTAGGCTACGTGATAAACGTGTAAACTTGTTTTTCTGGCTCTACCGTATTAGCTAAAATATACATGTTTAGAATAAATCATTGTAGCATGGTAAGATTAACTTTTTAACATTTGCAGTTGGATTTTTAGATGTTTTTGATAGAAGTTTCTATTTCACTAAAATACTGTAAAAACACTGATATTGTGAAATATTATTGCTATTTAAAATAACTGTTTCCTATTTTAATATATTTTAGAATATAAATTATTGCTGGCAAAGCTACATTTTCAGCACATCACTAGTTTTCAGTGCCACACTATCCTTCATTCTTGATATGCTGATATGGTGCTCAAGAAACATTATTATTATTATTAATGTTGAAAACAGTCAAACAGACCAATTTAGGATTCTTTGATCAAAAAGTTCAGCAGAACAGCATTTATTTGACAGAGGAAACTTTTGTGACATTATAAATGTCTTTAAAACTGTCATTTTTGATCAATGTGTCCTCGGTGAATAAAAGTATTCATTAAAAAAACAACTTTTAAATTAAATCTGAACTACTGACCCTAAACAGTAGTGAATTTGGAGCAAAAATTGTGAGCATGAAAGACATGGCAAAATAATATACAGTGTAGTCCCCCCCAGATCACTAACCCGGAGTATTAACAATTATAATACTGATACTGTTCTTAGCAAACACCACTAATTAAAAGCCAAGTGAGACCAAATGTTGGCAGCTCCTTTTAATTCTTAATTAAATATGAAAAAGACATATTTGCTGTCTGCAGGCCTGAATAGACTCTTTTAATCTGAAAATAAAGTGCAGCAGCAAATGAAACAATAATAGTAATAATAATAATAATAAAAACATTATGCATTTAAAAAAGAGAAGAAAACAAATGTAAGTCAGGTGTTGTGGTATAGATTCAGACACATACTACAGTATATTTAGGGAATAAAATATTACGGTCTTTGAAAATCAAACACAGTAGATGTGCTCTCAAAACATACAAAATAAACTCATTCATAGAGTTCCTGTCAGTAAAGTTCAATCCCACTATTAAAAGGCACCGTCTCTGGAGAACAATAAAAAATAAAATAAAAACAATGCCACCACACTGGCAGTCAAACCTTTCGGTTTTATAATGTTAGCATGTCACAAAACAGCCCAAGCTGACATTCTGACCGATTTCTTTTGTGTCTTCCTCTATAAACGAACAGATAATTCATTTATCTGCACTGGAGTGATAAAGCAGTGTGTAGCAGATGTGACGAAATTCTCCCTGAGAATAACAGTGGCATTCACTACTGGACTGAGTGCATCTTCATAATTGATTGTCTCCAAAATCCCATGGATAACAGCTTTGCAATGAAACCTGGCAACCACTTATAATCAGAGAGTTGAATTAGGTAACATTGCATTGATGATTTTGTATAGGGGATTTCCCAAATGAGTATCTATAAGCCTTAATACTAATATTCCTGATCCTCCAGCCAGACCACAGTTCTATGGTTACAACCTTTCCTGCAACACTTTTCTTGAGCTCTCT
This sequence comes from Carassius carassius, assembly GCF_963082965.1. NCBI lineage: Eukaryota > Metazoa > Chordata > Actinopteri > Cypriniformes > Cyprinidae > Carassius > Carassius carassius. The sequence continues at coordinate 6,548,011 of NC_081781.1, read as the reverse complement.
TTCTGGCTTTCCTCCAGACAAGCTTTTGTTTGAGTATTAAATGGCAAGCTCAAATCAAAACATGGGACAGACTTTGGACTTAAAGCTTTAGGGATTGCCTTTTGTTTAAATTTCATTGCATGTACTCTAATATACTATGTCTAATGGTCAAGGTTATATACTTGTTGACATGCTACAGTATGTGTTTTTTGTAAGAGCATAAGACTGAAATAAACCCAAAATGTGGCAATGGATTGCAGTGGATATGAATCTATAACACTGTGCAATATACAGCAAAGGGACACCTATTTGGGCTGACAGTCTTGAGCAGTGTGCAAAGCTAAAACATACTAGAAATGAATGTAAAAATTTCCATATTATGGACTTTCAATTTGAATGAACATATCAAAGAATAATATACACTTGATTAGAAAATGTTTCCTGCATCCAGCAGTTTGTTCAAGGTGAAAGGCATGCACTATGATTCAGTGTGGGGTTTGAAGTCAACATTATGAATATTCTCAACAAGTCTTAATTTCTGGGTCACATATTTCTGATATTAATCATGTGAACTACAGATGCCGAGATGTTCTTTGGATCTTTCTGAAATCATGCTGGATACCACGATCAGGTTTCACTCAAACCCCAGATATCCCCAGATATCACATGCACAGATGAATCGCTCACAATAAGATGTTGAATATAAATAAAGTAAATAGGGTGAATTTAGATTTCACGCTGACTTGAAAACAATCCAGGACTGCTAAAATAGACTATTAAAATATGGCTAAATTCAAGTTTTCAGTTAATTTCAAATGTTTTCACTGTTATGTTGATAACACACACACACACATATATATATATATATATATATATGCTAATAAGAATTTTTTTAATAAAAACTATATATATTACATATATAGGTTATTACTTATATTAACATAAAAAAATTCTTTATCCTTACAAATTATATTATCAGAGAAATTATTTAAATGTAAATATTACATTTCAATTCATGTGCATTTTTCATTTAATTTCACTTTAACTGTTATGCTGATAATATAATTTGTATTGATAAAAACATTTCAGATTTTTACAAATTATATTATTAACTTAACAACTGCAGTGGACTAATTTAAATATTAAATTACAGAGATTCAAAATTGCATTTTCAAAAGTGGTCTTGGAGTGGTTTTGTTGACCCCACAGTGTATTTTATGTTTGGTTTACAGCTTTAGATTTGTGCAAACACAGAACTTGAACACTTTTGCATGACACTGTACTGATTTGCATGACCCAGATGACCTATGTCTTGGCGTGGAGCTCTGGGTCCCCTGTAATTCTGGACCCTTTGTTTTCCACAGTGCAGTAGACAGAAACGTGTTTTGTTGATCATGCAAATTCCTGCGGATGTTGGCACAGCATGAAGGGCAGGGAGGAATAGAGAGGGGATCAAGAGGGACAGACATTAATTCATCAACTCTCCATCATCAAGCACTAAAACGCTTACAGATTATAACATCTGATGTACGTCATAAATAGATAGAAGGACAAAATCATTCACGCTGTGTGGCTACAAAGCATAATACAGTACATCCTGCAGAAAATTATTACCAGTCTATAGTTCCATTCCTAAAAATGAACTGAATTTAAATCCGTTTGGGGTTTATAAATAAAACATACCGAAAACAGAATATACTCAATTAGTCTTTGATCACGATGCCAAAAACGGCATGTGGAGGAAAGGGTCAGTGTGCAAATGAGGATATTCACGAGATGCAGTGAACAGGAAAACTGCTGTATCTTAGTGGCCAGTGTTCGGTCACTTGGCACCCAGGGCTATTTTTAGGGTGTTTGTGTGTCCAGCTCCTGAGCAGGATGACCCAAGCTGAATCAGCACAGCCAGCGGCCCGACCCCTGTGTGCGCTTCTTCCTCCTCTTACAGGTGTAGTAGATAGGCAAAGCAAACAGGCCTGCAGAGAGATCAGTCACAACACAGGACGGCTCGGTCACACCGAAACAAGACTGAAAACAAGAAACTCATCTATCCAATAATGTGCTTTACAGAAAAATTTACCAAATTCAAATTCAAATACAGTATATATATATATATATATATATATATATATATATATATATATATAGAGAGAGAGAGAGAGAGAGAGATAGATAGATAGATAGATAGATAGATAGATAGATAGATAGATAGATAGATAGATAGATAGATAGGTTCATTGTAACAAATAAATACAGTTTTAGAACTTCTGCGGAAGCTGAGCTATTGATATTTAGAAATTATTTTTTATGGTATATTGATATTTTTGGGAACACAATATTTCTAACTGAAATAAAATCTAACTTAAAAATATGTTTTGCTAAAATATTTTGCATCCAGAAGTGGAGAACAAATCTCTTCTGCTGTTTACAACAGAATGATAAACTGCAGAGTCTTTTGCAGCAGTAATAACAGACTTTTGTTTTTATTAAAGACTTTTACATTTTAGTTATTTATATGATTTATTTTTCATTCATTCTTCAATTGTATTTTCATGATTATAAAGATAACACTTTTTAGTCTATGAAGGGTTTTTTCCTCAAATTCAGAATTCCCAAATGTGTGCAATTCATTTTGTGAGACGGTTTTCAAATACTTAAAAAGTTTTTTTAATTTCATGCAATTTCCTTAGACTTTTTAATGTCCTTATTAAAGCTTAAGTGAAACTCAGTACTGTTATATACTGAAAAAACCCCACATTAAATGAATATATGAACACATAAATTAATGACAAGAAAACAAATATTGCCAAGATGCATATCAATATTTACATTTTATAATATATATAAATAAAGTATAAATTCCTTAATTCAACTAGACAGTTGAATAATACCCAATATGCATATTGCATTTCCACATTTTTTAATTTGTAAATCAAGTCATTGTATTTCATGTTACAACCACATTTATATTTTCAGTATAAAACTGAAAAAGGGCTTAATTGTCATGAAAATGCTAAAAAAAAATTGACAGAATTGTTATAAAAAGCAAATTACATAATCTTTTTGAATTTGGAATAAAATACAACCCAGACATGTTCCTGACAGGCTTTGTAAGAATCAGGAAGTGTAACACAATCCTTACCAATGACCAAAGCCAGAGCTCCAACAATCACCACGAGGACAATGACCACTGGAGCCACCAGCACTTTACTCACTGTGAAACGAGCAACAGAAAAGCATTCAGGCTCACAAAGACAAACACATTTACAATTCTTATCTGCTGCTGGACTAAAAAGAAATGGTGAAGTGCATTTGTCTTTCTCAGCATGTCAGTTGGTTAAAGTGAACCCTGTGACCTGTAGACCAAACACCTGTGTCTGTGATGTATGAATGGTTGGGAATTATACTACGGTTCATAGCACTAGCCTGAGGACACCACTCAAACACAGGTTTACATAAAGTATGCACAGATATGCAAACTGAAAGCATATCATAGAGTCTGTCATATCTCTGTTCTATTACTAACTAGCGTTATTAGGGAGCTAACTAAACTAGCATGTTCAGAAACAGTGTAAACTGCTCCTTTAGGTGCTCTAGTTGCATCAGAACCATTGTTTTTTGTGAAATAACCTAGAAGTGGACATATAGTTTGTCTGCGTAAAAATGCAGCTATATACAAATTAAAAAGTATACATATTTAACTTTACAGTTACATATACACACAGTATGTCTGTACACTGATGTTAATTGGTTTTTGTTTTAGGCAAAATAAAATTGTCAATTTGGTAGTTGTAACAAAAAAATGTACAGTTAAAGAATTATCATTTCCAAATGTGATTGAGTCCAGTAGGAAACATTGATATACAGTAAAATACATGTATATTGGAATCCTAAAAACACATTATGATATGAAATGATATCCAATGTTATTTTTCCAAAGCAAACCCTAGTACTCCAAAAGAATTTAAATAAATCAAGTTGTGTTCTTTGCTGCAAACTCACTACAAACAGAGCCTCGGACCAGCCGGCGCAGATGGGGTTTCTCAGGCAGGTAGCGGTACTTGCATCCAAACACGCTCAGGTTGGAGGTGTGATCCCCAAAGAAGCGCAGATGCCTGTACTTCTCCCCGCAGCGATAACAGAAGTTAGTGTTGCACTGCGTGCAGGTCATGTGATCACAGCCCTCTGTTCTCTGAATGTGGATCTGTTGGTATAAAGAAGAAATAATCTGGCAATGAGTCATCAATTCACATTGATACACCATCCAGCCATTAATTGTTTTACTTTCCAGTCAGACGTGTGGGCTAGGGGGGCAAATTTTCTTGAATCTGGGCCAGCGACTGACATGTTCAATTAATGAAAGCCTAGAGCTCACAAAATTATAATTTACAATGATTACACTGCAATTATTCCATCAAATAATGCACTTCTCAGTATTGTGGGTTGAGAAACTCCTTCACAAAGGGAAGGTTCTCAACTGAAAGATGACTAGTAAGCCCTTAGGTATCTGGCTCAGGTATGTGCACTATGCCAAACACTCATATTCTGATGTATCCTCCAAAGCACCATGAATGCACATGTCTGGATGGAAAACAGCTACGCCTTTGTAGAACTTGTTGATCTCTTGAAATTGTGTCAGTGGAAAGAAGAACTTTAATTCAGGACCACTTTGCCCAGACTCCAGTCTTATGACTGGAATGCCATGTTTCCCAAGTCAGTAATTAAAGTTAGATACGAGGAAAGGAAAATAAAAACTCACAATAAACAATAGCTCTTCACGATCTCAGATGAGAACATTCGGTTTTTACAATGATTGACTCTGTATGTAACTCCTACTTATTTTATATGGGGCATATTTTACACTGCATTGTGTTTTTCCACCTGAAGGCCAGTAAAGATTTGTGCACTTAAAATTGTGACAAGAGTTTTCCACCTCACTCCGACTAAAATTTAATTAAAATGCTTGTTTTTTTAAGACTTCAGTCATACTTCACAATAAGGTTCTTCTGACATTAGGTAAAGCAATAGCTAACAAAAAAAGTTGTATTCAAGTTATGCAAATAAACATTAGTTAGATTGATTTAAGATATTATATTATATATAACTCATGTTTACAAATTGATCTTTATTGTATAGATTAGGGATGTCCCGATCAGGTTTTTTTGTCCTCGAGTCCGAATCCGAGTCATTTGATTTTGAGTATCTGCCGATACCGAGTCCCGATCCGATACTTCTATAATACATAAAAAAAGAATAAAGAAGAGCGAAAAAACAGATCCAGGATGTTCAATAAATTACATTTTGAAATATATTCAAATATAAAACAGCTATTTTAATTAGGCTAGTAAAAATATTTCACAATCTTACTGTTTTGCTGTACTTTGGATCAAATAAATGCAAGCTTGGTGCATAGAAGGGACTTCTTAAAAAAAAAAAAAAAACCTTAAGCTTACTGTTCAAAAACCTCTGACTGGTAGTATAGGCAACTTTAATTTTTCTCTAATTTCTAGCTTTTAATTGGCTTAGAAATCTATAAATGCTGGACAATAACAAATAATAATGATTTGTTAATATACTACAAACACTGTTTATGACATAATAATGCAGAACAGTTTCTATACTGTAATAAATACTATGTCAATCAGCACTGCATTTTTCATACTTTATTTATCACCTGCTGGAGATGACTTGAAGAACAATTTATTGTCGTGATCGTATATTAACGTCTTCGTGTTTGCATATGTTTCTGTTTTCCTGTGCGCACCACAGCATAGCTGGACGCTTTTGTCCATATTAGGAATTTCCTGATATCAGCGCGAGAGTGCGCTCTGGCTTCGAGTATGAATGAAACACACACTGCATGAGAGTTTAGCGCTCTGTGATGTTCATCTCGCTGTATTCTGGGTCCGAATGAAATATCAGGTCATGCGCAAACTATCATGTCTCTTTATGAGTTTGAATCTATATTTATTCACACCAGCTCTTGAAAACAAAGTGATGTCATGCCGCACGCGTTGCTGTTTCTGTGTGGAGTCAAAAGGGTCTAACTCTGTGCCACTGCATAACAAAAGATGTGTTAAAAATGAATGAGAATATATATATATCCGAGTCCTGATCGGGAGGTAACGTCCGATTCCGATCGAGTCTGAAACCACGCGATCGGGCCCGATTTCCGATCACGTGATCGGATCTGGACATCCCTAGTATAGATTACCAAGACTATATGCAAATTACTTCCACTACCAATCAACATTTGGGGTCATTAAGATTTATTTATTTATAAAAGAAATTAACACTTTAATTCAGCAAGGATGCATTAAATTGAAACAAAAAAATGACAGTAAGGATATTTATAGTGTTACAAAAAAATTTACATTTCAGAGAAGAGATTGTTGAATTGGTGAAGAGAATAAATGGCTGAAAAACATCATTTTTTTCTTTTTGCGCACAAAAAGTAATCTCATAACTTTATAAAATAACGGTCAAACCATTGATGTCACATGGACTATTTTAACGATGTGCCACTCTTTACAACGTTTCTGGCCTTTGAATGTGGTAGCTCTGTTGCTATTTATGCAGGATCATAAAAATCTCAGATTTCATCAACAATATCTTAATTTGTGTTCTGAAGATGAACAAAGGTCTCACGGGACTGGAACAACATGAGGGTGAGTAATTAATGACAGAATTATCATTTTTGGGTGAACTAACCCTTCAATATACTCATGGTTATGATGTCAATACCATACCAAATGTGGTATTATGAACATTGGATTACAGTACATAAAGTAATCACTTTTCCATGTCCAAAAATGTATGAAAATCTAGTTCATATATATATAGTGCATTTTTGTAGAGCATGTTTATTACCTTGCAGCGTGGACATTTCTGAGCATTCCTCTGGCCGTGTTCGATAACGCTGGCCCAGTGACGCAACAGCTTGTCTCCTTTCCTGTAGTCTCGACACTTCAGGCCTTCGTGCCATGGCGCATGGCATTTAAAACACCAGACAAACTGGCACTTTGTGCACTGAATCTGTAAGGAATATTTGAAGAGACAGACACACAGTTTGCTTACTCAAGAAAGCCTTTTTGCAAACAAATTCATTCTGATTCAGTTTAGACACATAATTCCACATTGTAACTACAGAATGGACAACAAGCGAAAAAAACAGACCTTATACTTATGTTCACTCTTGGAGGACGTCTGTTGGCTATGACTCTTCAGGGAGGTAAACAGGCTACAATGGGGACATGGTTTTGTGCTGAAGTCCAGTCTGCTCAGCTCTAAGAGGTACTTGTATTTTGCCAGCTCTTCACTGGACAGGTGCGAAACCACCAAACTTTCCTCCAAGAAACCACTGCACTCTGTGATGGGACACACCAAGTGTGCCCGACCTACATGAACCTTAAAAAAAAAAAAAAAAACATGCAATCAGACAAATACGTTAAAGAGCGCAGCATTAATGCAGTGGTAAACCTTTGCATGACTCTAAGTGCAGTTAAATATGTAATCCACCCTGTTTGTGACGGATGGAATCTGATTTAGTGTTCTTGGAAATCATGGGTTTTAATCAGTGATTACAAGCGAGGACAGAAGCAAGCAGGAAGTGCAAACAATCTGTGTACACAAGCAACTTAAATAGCCACTGTACAAGCAGCATTGTACCTGAGGTACTTCCAAGTCAACGAGCAACTCTCAGACAATCACTGAAGAACGGTAATATGTGATTGAAGAGGGCTCAGTGGGTAGGAACGAACCCTAGGGTCTAGTTTGCACAGGTTGAATGCGGTATGATCTGTTGATAAATGGATCGGTGTTGAATGACCTTTCCCCAGTCTCCTAGAGGGAGTTAAGGGATCTCATGGATCAGTGAGATCCATTTCATTCTGATTGTTCATGTAACAGGGCTTTGGTGTAACCCTACAGCTGCAGGACTATTACTATCAGCACCTGCCCTGTGAGAGGATTGCTGTCTCTGGTTCCCCACCCATCTTCACCCGCTCCCCCCTCTGGGATGACAGGATTAGTGAACGTTTCCATTGCAAGAAATAATCTACTCTCCACCTGCCTATTTTTATGCTCAAGCAACAGCATTTAGGGGACTTTATCTAAGGTGACAAAGAAAAGGGACTGGTCAAGATCTGCCATGACATCTGGAAGCAATGCATTCTAACTTTAAGTCCAAATTAGTACACAAACTAGTGCACAAATATCACTTAGCCTACTACAGTTGGGCTAAATCAGGGATCCTCAAATCTGGATCGCGAGATCCACTTTCCTGTTTAGCTCCAACCCTGATTAAACTCACCAACCTGTGATTTTCTAATGATCCAGAAGACATTGATTAGCAAGCTCATGTGTGTTTGATTGGGGTTAGAGCTAATCTCTACAGGAAAGTGGATCTCGTGAGCCAGATTTGAGGATTGCTGGGCTAAATGATAGGTAAAAATTGATAGTCTGAATGCACTGTAAGTCGCTTTGGATAAAAGCGTCTGCTAAATGCATAAATTTAATTTAATTTAATTTAAATGGATACATTTACACACAAGTAGAATCACTTTGAGATCTTTTTTCTAAGGATGTCAAAATCATTGGCACCGACAGCCTCGTAGGCAGCGTGTCAACATACAGCGACATTGTGCTTTGGGTATCTCGAGTCTCGGCACATGGACCTTTCCCAAACCCACTCCCTTCTCTCTCTCCCACTTCACTTCCTGTCCTCTATACACTGTCCTATCAAATCAAAAAAGGCTAAATGCTCCTCAAAAAATTTCAAAATCACCTCAGTGAGAACAGTCAAATAAGGCACGTCCTAATTTGCATACCGGTTCTTGTGCAATATTCTTGTTAATTTTGTAGTCACACTAAAAATTCAAGCAAGTGAAATTAAAAGTGGATGATGCACTTATACAAAAAACAACAAACAAAAAAACCTGGAAATATTGGACACCTCATGCACTCAACTGTTTCAGCTTTCTTTACACCTATGGAGAGGGCCTGTTAGACTCCTGTGGTGGATAACAAAATAAACTTTTCAATCTCATGCACTAGATGGTTGAGTGCACAATGTATAGGGACACAGGTTTAGTTTACCTATAACTTCAGCTTGAACAGGCTTGTACTAGTTTTGGGACGCTGCTGGAGACATTTTTTAAATGAAGCACCTGACTAATGCGAAGGATGGCTTTGGTAAACAGCACTAACAATACCCATGTTGAGAGAAGGGCTCTCGTGGCTGATTGTGTGGCATCTTGTGCTCGCAGCAGGTGAGATTCTGAGAGCCCAGTGTGCTTGGAGTTTACTTTGGCATTCTAATGAGATCTGGCACTCCCATGAGAGCCCTTACCTGAGCCCTTACATGGCACCAACTGGTGACAGCAGTGCTAGAACTCCCCGGGGCCACCCACCAGTTCTTTTTACACATGTCAGCCTGCTGCTAATGGGCCGACCACACAGCTAGAACAATAACGGCACTCAGCACTCACCGCAGGCGTGAACCATCCTCTCAGTATGGACAGAGAGTCTGATTTTCAGCCTTGCCATGTCACACACTGGCATCCTGTATTAACTTTGACATGTTTTCTGATTGACCTGCACCACCTCTTGAAGAGTCTAGAACTCAATCTTTGAGGCCGGCCACATGCCTGCTAAGAATAAATCCGATTTATTACAGTAAACATAAGACAGCAACTAAATTGTTGCGGGAAAGGTGCAGAACAGACATAAAAATGTATTAGTGGCACTTATCTTTCACATCTAGTTTCTAATGTTAGCCCTAACCAGGTACGGATGAAATTAATCTAGAGTCCTATCCTTAGATGACTTAAGAAAACTATGCTGCATACGCAAGACAAACTGCACGAGAAACTGTGGTGTGGTGGGTCACACACCTCATGGTGTAAGTTGCATGTCAATATAGAAAGTAACTAAACATTTTTTTATTTTCTCAGCAGATTTCCTGCATCACCTCATCTTATACATCTCAAGTGCCGTAGGTAATATTCGGTCGAGCAGAAACTGTATACATTCATACAGTTTTTAAATGGATCAGTTATTCTGCAAGTCTACTAAAGGTCAGTGAAACCAACTATACAAATCTTCTAACAAACGTTTACACAATCTGATTCCTTATATCAAATCTACTGAGGCATATATTGTCCATCTAAGCAAAAATTCAAAAGCAGAAAACATTTTCATAAAAATGTAGGCATTACTCCAGTACCGTGCCTTTTAAATGCTGCTTTTACAATGCCGAAGCAGATATCCCTGTAAATGTTTCTATTAACAGAGTAAAACTTTTACCAATCTTTGATTTCACAATTGCGCAATAATATCATCTGTGATTTTCTTGCGGAACTTGTGAGAACTACGGCTGTGTGTAGCGAATGCTGCTCCATATGAAAGCAATTGATGATAATTTACTATTGATTACAGAACTGGCTTTACTTACAAAATGTGCATCATATGACCCCTTTAAATAAATGCATCACACATATGCACATCATATGTTCATATACAGTAAAAAATGCTATAATTGCCATTTTAATCCAATGTTTCTGGAAATTTGGGATGTCTGAATGATTAGTCTGTCTTAAGGAAAACCTGAATAATTAGGATGATTAGGGTCCAACAGACACTGAGTTGGTTTAGGCAGGCATTCACACAGACTGCATGCTTAGGTTCAAATACAGCTGGACAGGGGCACAACAAAATAGAATGGAATGCAGGGATCTTGGATCACATGTAAAAACTATTTTTAACTTGATACGTTCATGATGCTGAAAACAAGCTTTGCTTTTTTACTTAAAGCAACATTTAAAAATAGCAGACTGTAGGAGTCACAGTTTATGCATAGTACTGGAAACATTACTTAGAGCAGCCGTTTTGAGGTCTGACAGTAATTTATTGTTGAAGTCTATGTAATTGTAACAAAAGCAGTGTTTTGATGGCTTTGGCAGTGCTGCTTTAAAGGGTAGCTACATTTAAAAAGACACAAAAACTCTCAGAAACAGTTTACAGAGCCAAGCGCTGTCAGCACACTAGACAGCTCGGAGAAGTTCTCTTTATTCATCTCTTTTGAAGCAATGCTGCTAAAAATATTTACTACAAAAATCTAAATAAATTTGTAGATCTTAAACTCCTAAATTACTTATTTGATAAAATACCCGATATGTTATTGGTGGCTATGATTTAATGTTTAGAGGTCAATTTATATTTGCCCATAAACATGTTATAACAACAACATGAATGTGTTTTATTAATACATTTTAAATTTAAGATTACAGTTCTGGATCCCGTTTTTGAATTCATTCTGATTTCAATATTGAATGGTACACAACACATTCATTTCAAAAGCATTTAAAAATTGTCCCATTATGAGACTGTCAGCTGATATCATTACAACTATTCAAGTCTCTTTAAACATAACAATAAGTAAACCACTAATGAACCCAGTGCAAGCCAGCATTCTGAAATATTACTCCTAAGAACGAACCAAATGCCCTTGCCATAGGCACCTGACATTTAGACCAGCCACCCCATTTGCCAAACCCAACACAAAGGGCTGAAATGAGAAACAGTGGCTCGGTTAAGTTAAATATTAGCTATTTAAATGAGTCTTTTGTAGTGCAAACCTCTTGCCATTTCTCTTCAGTAAAAGTGCACATTAACCGATCGCCCTTTCCTTTCATCTGCTTACAAACCATATTCACAGCATTCATTTGATCTCATATATTCTTATTATCTAAATTGCTTTTGAAATCATCCACTACACAGGCCTAAAACTGACTGCAATGAAAGCAGGATTGTTGAATGTCACATTTAAAAGTAGAAAAGTGCACAAATGATTTTTCGAATCATACAACAAAAGGGAAAACTTAACTCAAACGTTAAAGGAATAGCTCACCCGAAAATGAAAGATATTTTGATGAAAGTTGCAACAGTCCATAAAATTAAAATCAATGGGGTTCAAAACAAGACAATGAGAGTGAGTAAATGATAACAAATTTATTTTTGGGTGGACTATCCCTTTAAATTAAATCATTTTCAAAGTAAAAACCCAAATCTAGTCATAGACTGCACTACACTTAAAATTTTTGTAAGCTTAATGCTCACATAAAGGATGTTTTCATGTTTTCAAGTAGCCAGGATCAGAAACTAAGTACTTCTGTATTACGCCACCTTGTTATGATGCTGTACACAGCTGTAAGGCTGTCACTGGTTACGATTCAAACAGACAGGTTTTACAGGTAATCAGCTTTTTACTGTACACCCATGAATAGCAAAACACACGCTGCTACAATGGGAGGAGTGGCGATATATCTGCAAGCGGCTATATAAACAAAATTCTTTTTGGCAGCATCATCATCATCCTATCTGTGCACTCCAGAACACAGTTGAGAAAAAAGGTCTAGGCTTTCAGCTAAGCAGACCAAGTGAGCTCACCAAACACTGGTGACTGCTTGGCCATGAATAAGACAAAACCAGACCAGACCAATACCTTTGGCCACACAAGACAGCTATCATTACCACATCAACCTCTACCTGACCCCCAAGATCATTCATGGGGGCATTAAATCTGATTTGAGAGAAGAGCAGCAACAGTCAAGCCAATGTTACTTGATTACGACCACAAGATCCCTCCAGAAGGGCAAATTGTTTCTACGTTGCCTGCAAACCTTGCACAGACCTTCCAGCAAACAGTCATGTAATGTAATTAGGGCAGAGAGAGGCTGAGCTCAGTGATTAAGCAATCAATTACAGCACAATTTCTTCCTCCCCTTGCCAGCAACATGACTCACTGCCACTGGGTAGAACAAAAAAAAAAAAAAATTAAAACTTTTTTTTAGACCGCTTCCTCTTTCTAAGAACCTGATATAGTGTGTTTCAATCAACCTAGGGATAATGAAAAACTATATAATTTTAGTTTAGGCTTACATGAAGGTCTCAAAGTAGTTCACATTTTTTGTCCATATAATGAAAGTATGAAATTCTAAGTTTTAGACATTATTGCAACATGTTTTACAAGGTCATACAATTTAAAAATTTAAAAATTTTATTCAATGTGTTCATTGTCATTTCTTTGAAATTGTTTGTGGAATTTCCAAGTGAAAGTATAAAAGGGAATATACTTTCAGTGAATGGGGTCTGACCACAGCATTCTTCCAAATATCCTCTTTTGTGTTGCACAGAAGAAAGAATTTCATTTTTTGAGTGATCTATCTGTTGGGGGTCTCAAAACCCCCCAAAATGTAAACAGCCAATCTCAATTTCTAATACTTTAAATATAAATAACTTAAAATGTACAACTTGTCCACGAGGTTTTTTAATCAAGCAAAGTGTCTAGCTAAAGTACCACATGCAAATCAAAACAGAATTAAAATGTCAAAAAAAAAAATGGCTGGAAGACTAGTTGACCATGCCTAATGAATTTGTTTAAATATACAAAGAAGTTCAGTTTTTTTCAAGTTTAACCAAAGCTCTGACAAGAATCTTTTTTTTACACATGCTGGTGTGTCATGTATCTTTCTGAGGAACTTAGAAATGGTCATGCTTTTTTATATCACACAGACATGACTGTATTGTGTTACACAACAAGGGCCTCTGCTCTGCGGGAAAAGGAGTACTAAAATGACTAAAACTAACAATTCCAAGTCTATGATGATGACCACGTGGGCCAGACCAAGCAATACGGAAACGCATCACTTCTCCAAAGCGGGACGGGACAGGCTGAGAACGTTTTCACAAACACAATGGAGAACTTCTCCATTAACAAACAGAAACATGCTATAATTAGAAGACAAACAATTAAAAAAGCAATATCAGGCTGACTGACAGGTGCTCTTCAAACAAAACATGCTTGTCGAAAAACCTTAGATTACATTGTAAAGACCATAAACATGTTATCATAGCGTATCACAGTATTACCATCCCTATACTAGGGTTTAAAGACAGAAATGCACATTAAGATGACAGACATTTTATAGGCATATTAGGTTTGCATCAGTCCACTTTAAAGGTGGTTGCAGACACAAAGAAAGAAACATCCCTGATTTTATTTGATGCTGAAAAAAAAGGAAAACTGAGATGGTATAGATGTGGATACCTGTGAGATGATGTATCTTTTCAGACATTCTTCACAAACTGCATTTTTGCAACAGTGTAGCGGTAGGGTTTGTTTGTCATCAAGACAAATACGACAGGTTAACACAACAGACAAGCTGTTGTCAGTGTTATAAGAGCTGTTTAATCCAGACAGCATCAGGTCAGAGACTGTATAGGGCTCTGGATAGTGATCATGGTTCAATTCTGAATTTGGCAAGTCGCTGGAAGATATAACCAGCACATCTGATGATGATGATGATGATGATGATGATGGTGGTAAAGATGTAGCTCGATGATCAGATGTTGTTTTCTCAACAGGTATCCTATAATTATCATTGGCAATACAGTATACAGTGCAGTAAACGTGCTCTTTTGATTGGCTGGGATCTTCACCGCTCTTCAAATCAATATTATAATCAATATGATGATTCCCATCAGGATCTCCCAATCCTGAGTTGCTCTCCATGTTTTGTTGGAGACTTTTTGTGCTACATTGCATCCTTTCATCATCCTTTTCATGATCCGGATCGTTCAGTTTGACTAATCCTACTTTCTCCAGGTCTTTGGGATCTTCTGGGTCTCTGATAGTGGAACCAAAATTCCTCCTTAAAATGTCAACCGCTCTTATGTTTTCCCTCTCGTTATTTTCTTTATTATTGCCTCCTGGCTCGTGTTTGTGTTTATGAAATTCCAAAACATCCTTCGAGGATAACGATAATGATGATGGCACCTTCGCGTCGCTGCGTCGGGCATCCCGGCCGAAATCAGTGCTCCGCGTCCCGCTGGATACATGGACAGATTCCCCGTCTCGTCCAGTATAACCAGGCATATTTTGAGCGGTGACATTCACACGCACGGAAGACTCATCTTCCATTCCCGAGCGGTCAACTTTCCATTTGTGCGAAAACACACACAGTCCGCTTTCAAACTCACAAACTAAACACAGACCGAGTAACTATTACACCACTTCCGGGTCTGAAATCACGAATTCTACTACGGCGAAGCCACTGCTCATGAATATTAATTAAGCCACGTTGACGTTGCGTGGAAACGTTCCAATGGCACAAGGTTTACTTATGAATATAAATTAGGCAGCTTTGACGTAATATTTATTAAACGTTAGACTTTGTTTATGAATATTAATAGAATCCTTCAGCTTAGTAGGATCAATTAATTCACTCTGTAGGTGAAAACGAATACTACTGTTTTATAACCTATTAAATGCGCTGCGTATCTAATTATAATAATTACAATTATTAGAATAGCCCAGATTATACAAATGGTAGTAGCGTACAGCATGTTGTTACAGAAAAAAATACGTTTTCTTTCTTTTTTTTTCTTTTTTACTTTTTTTTATTATTATAAACATAACTAAACAACTGAAACATCAACAATATTAAAAACAACAACAAATTTTGAACATTCTTAGAATGGAATAAAATCGAATACAAGTTTTCTTGATTTTATTACCACACTGAGAATGATTCATTATATGCAGGCTATAATGTTAAATATGTGTATTTGGTAACCCTGTCAGTCTTATCTTGATTAATTGAATGTGTCTAGACACTAGAGGGAGGTCGAGCGTAAGGTAAAAACGAATCTCAATTTGCAAGCTTCAGATTGGTTCTGCTTCAGAGGCTTAGAATGGTAGAAAAATAACGACATAAGCAAATGCTGAGTGTGATGTTTCTTTGGAAGAGTAAAACGTAAATGAATCCAGTAATAGGTCACTTGGGCACACTGTTCAAGCTGAATCAACATTCTGCCCCACCTTGTTGAGCTCCTTTAGGATAAAGAGGCCCCAGGGTCCTTGATTATATTTGCACATTAACAGCATCTTTAAGGCATGAAAGGTCAGAAATTAAAAATCCAAAAACAGAAAGTGTACTGCTTCCTATGATGGCTTTTAAAACTGAACAAGTTTGACAAATAGTCACTATTGTGTGGCAAATTTTTTTATAAAAGCGTGACACAAACCCGTCATTAATTAATAAATCAAAATCACATATATTAGTCATGCTTAAACATCCGTCTGTTAGGGGGCTAATTAAAAAAAAATTCTAAGAAGTGACCATCTGTTATTATCTGTGATGAACCAAAGAAGTTTCACAATGTCACAGAATGCATTCAAGCACGCGTCACACGTTCAAAACAATTAAATCCTGTGCTACACAGAGGCTCATTTAAGTTGTAGAAGCAAAGAGTGCCTCCCTTCCTCTGCCTTGAGATATCTATAATCATATTTTCTGGTGCCTAAGTGGATGCAAAAGGTTGGATACAAAGATTAAGGCAGATTTTGCCTGTGAAAAACTCATTAGCCTGATTCCAAAGAGTTTCTGGGTGGTTGCCAGGATGTTGCTGTATTGTAAAAATTTTTTTTTTTTTGCAATGATGCTTAATGGTTTCTAGGGTGTTCTTGATTGTTTAGGCCCCTCTTTCAAAATGTGTTTTTATTTTTTTGCTCAATTCATCATCTAGCTAAAATCTACAGTGGTACAGTAGTGCACAACAAAATCTCCCCAACACGATGCATAGGACTCATTTCATTGTGTTGTGGCTGGTTTCCATTGTGTTGTGGCGATTTCGTTGTGTTGCGACTTATTTCCATCTTGTTGTGGTGATTTTGATGTGTTGCAACTTGTTTCTTTTGTGTTGCGGCTTCTTTCCATTGTGTTGTGCTAATTGCATTGCAACTAGTTTTCATTGGGTTGCGGTTTGTTTGTCACGCTAATTTCGTTTTCTTGTGCACTACTGGGCACCTGTTAAAAAACAAAACAAACAAACAAACAAAAAATCAAATCATACAATAGCACACTTCTTAAGCTGTTTAGGACCAATTCCCGGGAAAAAGGTTGTGAAAACGTTATTTATGTGTCCACGAGTGAGCCGAAGCACTAATAAAAGACGCAAGACGCATTCAGTTTTATATTTAACGGCTAGTGGGCCACTTATATAGAGTAGCTTTAATAATCAAATCATAATGGTTTATTCCTGAAAACTTCAGAAACTTTGCACTGAGAAGCCATCAATTAAATGATTCAGTCCTGTGGTAAGTCATTTTGTACAGTGTTCCCATTAATAGTGTAGATAAAATATTATGCATCATAATAATGATTCAACTACTTATGGGGTCTTTGGCAAAGAGCCCAGACTCAGTGTTTGATGGACAGGGCTGGAACGATAAGGTAATGGGAGGGAATGCTTATGCCATCAAAAAGTGTGGAGAACAGTTTCAGTGTCAGCAGCGTTCTGTAGCAAAATCTTACCTCCCTATATATCACCTCCTTCCACAGCACAACCAATCTGTGCTCCTCAAAACACCCTGCAGTCTTTGTACAGAAAAAATGTGGAGCTAGGACACTAGTTATATCCCTCTGAAATACTGAAGCACAACTGATTTCCATTTTGCATGATCTAAATGTTGTGGGGCTTTACAGATTGTGACATGACCTCCATGTCCAGCTCAAAGCACAGTGCACATACAGTATCTCAGTATAGTTTCAATTGAACCCCCTCCCCCCTAATTCTTTAGACTGGGTATCTGCTGGGTATATAAAATAAATAAATAAACTTAATTTACTAAAAAAACAAAAAAACAAAAAAAAAAAACAACAAAAAAAAAAAAAAAACATTAAGTTTAACTTTATGGACTAAAATAAATCACACTAAAATTGAAATAATAATAATAAATATTTTAGCTAGATGCATTTCTAATTTTTCTAATTAAATAAATATATAAAACTAGAAAAAATAAATGTAGAAAAATGAATAATATCTCAGTGATACTAAAATAACAATTCTCATGTAAATGCATGACTGATTAGATGTGTGTGCATGTGATCTTTAATCATTTGCTTCCCACTGGGCAATTGCACAGCACATGACTGTAAAGCAAAACAAATGTCTTGAGCGTTGATGAAAGAGGTAACACTTTATTTTAGGGTCTCTTAACTAGATGCTTATATCCCTAATCCTACCAAATACCTAAATTTAACAACTAACTTACTATTAATCAGCAGCAAATTAGGAATTTATTGAGGGAAAAGTCTTAATTAATAGTGAATATGTGTTACCATGAAAGAACAAAAGGCAGTGTGCAGCTGGAACATGTGATGCTGAAGCATATCACTAGTGCTGTGAGGGAAATTCAGGGATTAGCTCCGTATGATTGACAGCGGTTCCTTTTTAAGTGGAAGACAGTCATCAATGACCATGTCAAAGCTACAGTCTGTTGCTAGGCACAGTCGCTATGTACTCTATGACAAGTTACTATACTTAGAAATGACATAATAAAGCAAAGAAGTGAAGTAACAGAAGAGAAGCAAAATAAAGAGTCATTGACACAGTCTGGATTTATTTAGTCATTCTTTAAAAGTAACAGAAATAGAAAAGGCTTATCTATTCAAAACTCAGCACTGAACCCAATAAAAACAACCTGGAACGCTGCTTAAAGTACAGTATCTACCATGAGTGTCATTTGTTTTAGAATATCATAGTTGACCATTTAATTAACGAGAATGGTTAAGCTACTCTTACAATGTATTGTCAAATAAAAGCTAGATTTGTGATTTCTTTCGAACCATGTTGTACACTCCACAAGAATTGCAACTAATTTCTAAATCCATATTTTTTATTTACAGTTTTGGTTAGAGCATTGTCATGGTGACATCACATACACTCCAGGGTAGAAGCATCATGCAAGATTTCCTGAACTTGGAGGGTATTCATTTTCATTCAGGTTTCATTCAGCTCATAATTACTGTATGATAGTCAAATTTGACATGAACGCTGTCAAGTCTTGTTTTGCATGTATTAATGCAGGGTTAATCTCACGTAAGCCTATACGGTGCCTTGCAAGTATATTGAGAGCAAGAACTTTTATTTTTTTATTTTTTATTTTTGCCTTAACTTTGCCCTGTTTTATGATAAATTTATGATAAAGACTTATGATAAAGTCTAATCAAGCACCATGTTGATTCAGGATGTATTTACAAATGTCTTGAAAGTCAGTTACACATGATGTAAGTCTCGCTATTCTGGAATCTGCTCATCTTTGTCGAGGCAATCGAAAACCTTCAAACAATTGCAATTACACACGCAAATCTCTGAAAGAGCTTTCAAAGGATATGTTAAAGGTGTTCCATTAAGATATTCAGGACTAAGATATTTAAGATATTAATATTCAACACTTTTGTAAATGCCTTGAAAATCTATATATATATATATATATATTTAGGACCTTAATAGCCCTCAAGTAATTTAAAAATCAAAATCAATAATTTTTTAATTAAAAGACATTTAATATCTTTTGTAACACTATTGCTATAATGTTTTTTCTCATAACTATTTTGTTTTATTTTTAAAATTCCAAATATTCTTAATGGTCATTCTCAATATCTCGTTACTGTAATATTCTCCTTATGTAATTAAAAATGGGCAAAATAAAATAAGGCAAAATATATTTTCTCTATATTTTTGGACTTCGGGGATCAAATACAGTAGAACCTCAGATTTGTTCTTGAAAGATTCCGTGAGACATACCCATACAGCTTTCCTTTTATAGTGCCATCATTCTTATTACTTGCATTACCCAAACTAACATTTATCTCTCCATACTGAGTCGGATACAGAAAGATTGCAGCAAAAGACTGCAGGGAATTATTTGCCAGTGAGGTCTGGAGAGTGGTGTGGCTAAAATATCTTTATTAATTATCAAAGCCACTTAGCTTTCCCAGTGCAGTCCACAAGGGGTTTGATTAAACACAGCTCAGACAGACCCTCTGTTTATTTACTGGGTGAGAGCAGATTGCCATTTATTGGAATGTTAACAGGATGTCATTTTAGGCACTTTCTCTCAGAAAATTCCACAAACCGCAGATAGACGTTAACTCCACACAGTTACCAGAATCAGTTTAAGGGAAACGATTATATACAGTGGAGAAATACATATTTCATCATCCATTATCAGTTGAAGGAGGGGAAAAAACATTATTCAGCTGTGTTTGGCATGGCCGTTTGACCAAAATGAAGACATTTCATGCTTTCACGCATCATCCAAGGGCTACAATATGCAGAGTATTTTATGCGATTGAAAGTGCAGCTTTAAAAAACTATTTGTTGGTATTCATTCAGGAGGCAGGTTACAAAAGAAGCCATACAGCACAGCTAAATCAAGGGGGAACACCTGAATAGCTTCGGCATCAGCGCAATTCTAACCTCTCGCTTGAAAGTTGGGGAACAACTGCGTTGAGAAGTCATCATTCTTGGGCTCCTGTTACTACACAAAACAAAGCGTTCTAACTCGATTAGACTCTTTCACACACCTCCTCGACACATCACATCACTAGAAATACTGCATCTCTATCCCTACCTCTCTCAATATGTACAGGAATATCGAAAAGAAAGGCCCACTTACACGGCATAATAAATTATTAGTCTACTACAAAATAGTGAACACCTGCACACGTTAAAAAAGGCTTAAAATAGAAAGAAGTTACAATTGGTTTTCTATCCGTTATCTTGTTAACAAGACTCAACACCGTCTTAAAAAACAACAATATTCACAAGTAACCTTTTGGAGTGACTGCTACCCCATCTAAGGTCGGCCTATGTCTAGCTGAAAGATATTAAATACGCGACAGATTTTGACACCGCATGCAAACAAATACGGCTGATCCCATGGTGACGTAGAACGGATAAAATCATATTTTCTTTTAACTTTCATTTAACTCCAAAAAATATGAATCTCTTAGCAGCTACTTATTTCTTTATTTGTTTTTGTTTTTTTTCCGTAACTGTTCTTGGCACTTTCAAGACAAGTACATCCAGGAGAAAGAAGAAAAACTACTTGGGATGCAATTAAACATCGACGGTAATTCCAATGCTCGGAATGACCCTTTGTAAACACAACTGGAATAATGACTCTCGACTCCAGTCACCATTTGAAAGATTGTAGGAGTAGATAACTAATATCATACTGACTAGTTAATGAACATTCTTTAAGTATGGATGGTTTCCGTGAAAGCCAGTTGGAGACACTGACACTATATCCACTCGGTCCATTGCACGATTCCATGTCTTTCTTATTGCAGATATTTCCGCTCAATCTGCTCTTCCGTTTTGCACTGCTAATGGCCTCAATGGTGAGAGTCTGCTGAGGGGTTTCTCCACACGAGGGCTCTCTCGCGCCTGAAGGCAGTGCTCTGGGCATAGACAAAGAAAATCCACTTGGAGTCTTTGAAGTTAAAGTGTCGGTTCTGTGTTCCTCCGACAGTTTATAAGACACTATCATGTTAAGATATTTATGTAGAAAGACATGTCCAAACATCAGTTCGTTGTTTTGATTGGCTGATAAGGCAGTTGTCCTTTTACTTTGCCCTGTGAGAGAAGAAAACAAGTGTTAAAACCCTGATCATAACAGTGTAAACATAATAAATTACAGTGCATGCTTTTAAGACTGACTGACTACTTGATTAAGCTGAGCTGGTGAAACAGCGTATTTTTGTTTGCAAAATATTTGAACACTTAACATTAAAAATGTATGTATGTCACTGCATTAACTAACAAAATATCAAACCAAATGGCATTCCTATTAAGAAAATACAGTACACACAGAGGTGTCATGAAATCTTGTCATTTGAGAGACACTTTAAATTGTACTGTTTGCGCTTAGCGTGCAAACGAACACCCATCATATGTAAAAACTAATTTTTTAATAAACCAAGGCAGCAAGTGACCATCATGCATTTATATTGAGTGGCATGAGGTGCAGGACTCAACTCAACCAACCAGATTTAGACATAATAAATCCAAACAACTCTAGTCCATCAATAAAAAAAAACGAACACATTTTTACTCCATATTTCTAACCTGATTCAGATAAGACAACTTTTTCGAGTGGAGAAAGCAATATTATGGATAGAGGACTTGTTTCAAGTTTAAAATGTCTTCGTTATGGATTATTACAAACATGCAACTCGTTGCTTCACAAAATGTTAACTGATAGACTGAAATTGTGTGGATTACTTGTGGATTATTGCGATGTTTTGATCAGCTGTTTGGACTCATTCTGACGGCACCCATTCACTGCAGAAAATCCACTGATGAGCAGGTGATGTAATGCTAAATTTCACTAATGAAAATTCTCACTCAGGTACTGTACATCTTGAATGTAGTGAAAGAAGTAAATTTTCAGCAAAGCTTTAAATGACAAAACACTAGATATTTAAGACTGGATAATTCTGAAAAAATCTAATGCAATGAAATTCATTCATTAACTAGGATTCAAATACTTTTTAGGCTGCTGTAGGCCCACGTGTGGGTTTTTTTGCTTTATGTTAAAGGGCTTCTGAGTGCGTTCTATTCATTTCATTTCAGTTTTCTCATATCGTCTTGCCCTTCTAAATAATTATTAGCTGTGACCTTTTCCACTTTTCATTATTCTATTTTTCTCCACACTGAATCTCAAAATGCACTAAACAACACACAGACACATGCTTTCACAAAAGCACGTGGAGAAAAACCTCCTCCCTGAAATATCAAAATATGCCATCTGCTTATGGATGGACCTGCCATTCAAAGCACTCCAATGAATTATGGAAAAGTGAAAGTCTTACATTAACAAAGGCAAGAGACTCATGACGTGACAGAATGATTTAGTCATCCGGCCATGTAATAAATACAAAACACTAGCTGACAGTGAATATTCAGTGCATCTTCAACAAGACACTTTCTCTGAATAAGACCAGGGGAGCAGCCGTGGGTACAGACGGGGTGCGGCTCTTTAAGAGAATAATTAATTTTCTCTATAGTCTTTCTTTGGATTCTGTGTAATCCTCATTAATCCCAATTTTACAGCATCTGTTCCCACAAGATGAGGATGGAGTTGCATAAAGCATTGTTACTTGTCAGTGATCTAAAAGCCCATGTAATTGCACCTTTCTGCTGTCTGCATTGGTGGCAGAGAATGGAAATGTGTATACGTATACAGTTTCCACAAAACTATTATGTAGCTTTTTCTTTTTTTAATCAGCATTTTAAAAGGATCATATGACGCTAAAGACTGGAGTAATGATGCTGAAAAATCAGCTTTGCATCATAGGAATTAAACAAAAATCACTATTTAAAATACATTAAAAACAGAAAACTTATTTTAAACTGTTTTTCATAATATTTCACAACATTTCTGTTTTACTGTTTCTGTGATCAAATAAATGCAGCCTTGGAAAGAGACTTTCGTAAATATAAAAAAAAGCTACAGACCCTAAATGTTTTGAATAGTATATACAGTGTACTACACATAAACCTGAATTCTGAATTATTTCTTAACAAGTGTATTCTCTAGGGATAAACTATTTGTCTGTATTATTGGCAAATCAACGCAGTCCCTTGCAATTTGAATCCATATGGAGAGTCCTTTCTGATTCCATTTCACTGGCAAGATTCCAGTCAGCTTCTTTTCCTGTGTCTGGACTGTGGTGCTGGGCAGCTCAGCTGTGTCCTTCCTTCCCTGGAGGATGGCGGGGAATGTTCCTGCTGATACTTTGCTGTATATATATAAATATATGTGTGTGTGTGTGTGTGTGTACATGTATAATGTCTATGTATATCTGTATATAAACATGTTGTAATCACTGTTCTTTTTAACTTTTTATTTATCAAAGAAAACTGAAAAAAAAACTATAACAGGTCCCAAAAACGCCTGCACTAATGGGGAAAACAACCAATGAATGGCATACAACTTATAGCTGTCTATCCACAATAAAGGCAATCACTGTCTTCAAGAGTCTTTATCTGTGAATGTGCAGCAGACTAGAACATCAGACAGTTCTGATTCTGAATATCAGACAATTCTGAAGTTGTATTGCACATTACTGATTTTCAGTGACTCCTCAAACCCCTCCTGTACTGCAGTTTGGTTTTCCATCAAAGAGCTGTCTCCATATAGATCATGGGCCTAAGCTTTGAAAGCATTGCTGTCTCACCTCCTGGCATAATGGAGTGCATTGTGGACATAAAGGCTGACTCTATAGAACACAATCACCAATAGATCAGTGTCAATAAGCCAAATCCTCTTAAATCTCCCAGCGATCACCCAGTCCCACCTCTGAACATTCAACTACTTCCTCATAAACATTTAAGCTGCCAACAGAGACTTAGCAAACAGATCACCTCCCCTAATATTGACCAAAGCTATTATCCCAGCCAGACTGACAATGATATTATTTCTTTGAGATGTTCTGCTAGAGATGCTCCTCAGGGTTTTGTTTTGCTCCAGGTCTGTCACGGACCAGCTCTCATAAAACTACTCCGCAGTATTTCCAATATGTCCAAAAGAGAATGTTGTGCACCCAGATACAAACACAATGAAAGAGTCTAGAGACTATGGCTGCAGCACAAAATCTATACAAATTTCCTTATCAGTTGTTTGTGTTGCTTTTACATAACTTGCATAACTGTAAATCTTTCGAATTTGAATAAATGTCTTTTGTTCAATTACATAAGAAATAAAATTGCAATTTATAAATTAGACAAATAAATAATTTTCTAATATGAACATATAATACAATCAATGTCATGCTTTCTTTCTATACCATAAAATGTTATATATATATGAAAATTACTATAACATTTTCATTGTTTTATTTGAAACACTAAGTAAATAAATAAGGTAATGCTTTATTTTAAGGTGTCCTTGCTAAAAGTTACATGTACTTACTATTATAGTAACAATAAATTATGCATAATTACATGCAAGTAATGCTAAACCAAACCCTAATCCTAACCCTATAATAAGTTCATGTAGTTAATTAATATTACTCAGTACTTAAAAAGTATAATTACACTGTAGCAAGGATAAATTAAGATAAAGTGTAGCCATAAAGAAATACATAAATAAATATTCCAAGATTACATATATATACATATATATATATATATATATATATATATACATATATACATATATCTAAACATATAAATATACATATATATATATATATATATATATATACATATATATTAGGGGTGTAACGGTACGCAAAAATCACGGTTCGGTACGTACCTTGGTTTTAAAGTCACGGTTCGGTTCATTTTCGGTACAGTAAGGAAAAAAATTGCAAACATTAAACTGCAGGTTGTTTATTACTATAAACTTTTTTTAACAATTTGTTTACACTTTTTTAAAATACTTTTTAATAAAATATATATAAAATAAAAAAAGAATAAGAAATAAAATACTGCTGCAAAGTTCTCCACTAAATAAAATACTCTCAGTCTCAAACCAATATCATATAATAAAATATAATGAACAATATAAATAAATAACTATGATTTCAGTGCAGCATTACCAATCCCAGCTTGTAGGCCTGCTCATATTTAAAATATATATATATAACTTTTCTAAAGTGTAAAATGCAGCATCAACAGTTTCAGTTTTTAGACCTGCTCAGATTTCGTTATTGCGTTGGGCCGATTGGAATTAAGAGCAAAGGTCTGTTTAAATGCCGACGGGAGCTGCGTTTGAATTACAATGTTTTTTTTCCTAGTTGTATTGATGTTCACACTCACGTGATGCCTTTTGAAAACCTTAGGCCGGTGACACACTGGCATATTGCACCTGTCAAACATAGTCTATTTTGCCGCCAATGCTGTTGACGGTGTCCTTTATTAGTAGGCTTTATATTTATGCTCAACATGAAGTATAGATATTGTTGTCGTGAACACAAGATCCTGGTCTGTCGGCGGTCTCCCTCTATTATGTCACCTACAGTAGCAGCAGCACGCGAGCACTGCGTCAGGCACGATTCTGGCGTGTAAAGACACAGAAAATGCGAAGCAGCCGTCATGCAACTGACACGCAGCAGAAACGCCACGCTCACGCCACGCAGCCAGTGTGTCACCGGCCTTAGAATCAGCTACAGGGCGGGATTTGCGCTGAACGCGGAGACTTCCACCACTTAATATGTTCGTTTGGAAACACGAAAATGTACCAATGTTCCGCATACAAAATATTGCATTCGGTCATTCGGTACACACGTGCACCGTACCGAAAGCCCTGTACCGAAACGGTCTGGTACGAATACACGTACCGTTACAATATATATGTATGTATATATACATACATATATATATATATATATATATATATATATACATACATCTATATATGTATGTATATATATGTATATATATATGTGTGTGTGTGTGTGTTTATATAATATTATGATAATTACAGGTTATGTTATTTAATTAATACATTTTAATAAAAATAAATATAATTATTCTGATAACTTATAACTTAAAAGTCAATTCATCAATAAATGTACATTAAAAATAAAAGTCAATACATTTATTTGACAAATAAATAAATACATAAATAAATACATTATCAAAATGATTTAACAATTTATAAACATGTTAGATGCAGCTTACTAAGAAAACATAAATTGCTTTTCTTTAAGTTTTTCACTTAAGAGCTATTGTAGAGAGCTAAGGGGAAAAACAGCTTGAATAAAAAACAGTGCACCATGAAAATTTACCCTGAAGCACCAGTGTATAACAAAACACTGCTGAAACTGTACAAGAAAACAAATTAGGTTTGCTTTGATTTAAAACCATTCATGTTTGTGATACTTACATGTACATTGGTTGTAGTTGCAAATGTGACGTCTTCTGTGGCCCTTGGTAACCGTACGAATCAAACCCTCCTATAAAGTCAACTAAAGAAATGAGAAGATGGGGGACAAAAAAAGAGATGATTTATTGTACCGAATGCTGTTGTTCATTCAAATAATCACTTTTAGATTAAGTATCCCATGTGTGTGTAAGTGTAATAATCATGAGCAGTGGATGATCAGCGGCCGGACCCACTGTGAGACTGATATCTATGAAGTCCGGTTTGTGGCACGCTGCCTGTTAGATTATAAAATAGGCTAACATAAAGCAAACTGACAGGATTAGTCCCTGAACCCCTCTGTGAGGGCCCACCAGTTGTTTCAGGCCCTGGAAGTCCCGAGTATCTGGGCTTTCCACAAAGACACAAAGGTAATAAAGTGTGCGATAAAGATCCAGGCTTTGGCAATCAGAGGCTGTTTCCTAGACCAAGGAACAAAGGAGATAAGCTGTGGAATTAACAGAGAGCTTCTCTCATGCATCCCAAACAGAAGCAGAATGGAAGACTGGAACCATTATCATTCAGATTTTAGGGGGCATATACCTACAAATCCCCTAATCTATGTTGGTTTGATTGTGGAGTTAGACCTTTGTCCTGATCAGTGTTATCTGGGGACCCGCAGAGGTCAGTCTGAAAGCTTGCGCCAGCAGTTTAAACCAGAGCGCTCACATTTAGCAGGACACTGTTTGAATTCCTCTCTAAACATATATTGATATATAACATATCATGTCATTAATTAACATGCTAGTTCCAGTCTTTAAATTGATTGACAGTCCTTAAAATATTTCAAGATTTTAATAACATACACAAATTAAAAAGACAACAAAATAAATAGTACTAGTAATACCAATAAAACCACCAACAACAATAATGATACTGTGACACATCAACTCATATGTTATATGGATAGTTGATAGTTGTACGTTTTTAAGTGAATAGTTCAGATTGGGCTTAAAGGGTTAGTTCAACCCAAAATGAAAATTATGTAATTAATTAGTCACCCTCATGTTGTTCCAAACCCGTAAGACCTTCATTCATCTTCAGAACACAAATTAAGATATTTTTGATGAAATCGGAGAGCTGTCTGACCCTCCACAGACAGCAACACAACTGAAATGTTCCCAGGTCCAGAAATGGAGTAAATACATCGGAAAAACAGTCCATGTTACATCAATGGCTCAATTTCAGTTTTGCGATGCTACGAGAATACTTTTTTTGTGCAAAGAAAACGAAAATAAAATAATTTATTCAACAATTCTTCTCCCCTGAGTTACGTCTTCCGGCATTTTGCTTTGTTTACGTTCAGGGAGAAAGCGCGCGCATGAACGCAATCTGCTTAATAAGTGTTGTGAAAGCATGCGTATGCATAGCAATACTCTCTAAATGGTGCAAGACGCAACTCGGGGGAGAAGTATGGTTGAGTAAATTATGTTATTTTTGTTTTCTTTGTGCAAAAAAACAAAAAAGTATTCTCGTAGCACCACAAAACTGAAGTTGAGCCACTGATGTCACATGGACTGTTTTACCGATGTATTTACTATGTTTCTGGGCCTGGGAACATATCAGTTGTGTTGCTGTCTAGGGTCAGATAGCTCTCAGATTTCATCAAAAATATCTTAATTTGTATTCTGAAGATGTTCATATGGGTTTAGAACGACATGAGGGTGAGCAATTAATGACAGAATTTTCATTTTGGGGTGAACTGGCCCTTTCAAATAGGCCTTTAGAACCATCATTCACATTAAACACTAAAAAAATGTCTTTTTACTTCAAAATTTCACATTTAATTAAATGTGTTACTTGCAATTTCTTTGTAATTCTAAAATTAACTACAGTATTAATGTAATAAATATGAAAATAGACTACACAGTTTGTGGTCAGTAAGATTTTTTTTTTCATGCCAACCAAGGGTGCATTTATTTGATTCACAAATAGATTATTATTATGAAATATTATTACAACTTAAAACAACAGTTTTCTATTTTAATGTAATTTAAAAAGTAATTTATTTCTGTAACGTCAAGGCTGAATTTTCAGCATCATTACTCCAGTCTCCAGTGTCACAAGGTCCTTCAGAAATCATTCTAATATGCTGATTTGTTGTTTAATTTCTTCTCATTAGCATTGCTGAAAGCGGTTGTTCTTTGATGAATAGAAAGTTCAAAAGAACAGAATTTGAAAACAAATTATGAATATACTTACTGTCACTTCTAATCAATTGAATGGATCCTTACTGAATAAAAGTGTTACATTTTAAATCTTACTGAACCCAAACTTTTGAGCATACACACACACACAAAACATTTAAAACAGAAAACACTGATCATTAAGTCACGCTGCACTTCAGAACATTTCCATGTTAATGTCCTTTACATAAATATGTCTGCAGGGGGTAAATGTTCAAATAGATTCCTTGAGGGCAGATATGTGCTCTTAAACAGTTCTGAAAGCGTTTCCCCTTTGCAGTGAAAAAAATATCTCAAGTTGTTTCACGGCAGAAATTCTTCCTGGCTATTCCTGCCAAGATAATGAGAAATGCTGGGATCACTTATCCAGTAATGGAGTACAAAACAACAACAAAAAAGTACCATCGACTGTGGGCAAGTGGACAGATTAAACTATGGGCCACCTTGAGCTACAGCATTAGCATTCAAACCCATACAACAACTGTCCCTCGACCTCAACAAAACTACTCAAATAGCTATTTATTCCCTTTTAAGGGACACATCCCAGAAAGGAGCCGTTCTGTTTGCACGGGCGCTGCAGGGAATTAGACCGTGATAGACGTTTTCTCCTCACAGCGTCCATATAGCAAAGCTTTACGGATATTATGGATTTTGGCTTCACCCTTCCAAAAGCTCTTCCTCGACAAAGGCATTTGTAAACCGCACGCGGCATGCAAAGACTATCAGCATGAGCTCCCACCTCCCTGCAACCACAAAGCCTGATTGCATATCCCCGAAGGAAAGCCTTAACCTAATTTCCTTCTTATTGATGCAAAAAGTGTTTCCCCCGCAACCGACACTTCTTAATTCTCTCTCTTTTGCTTTATCGTGTTTTTAGAAGCAGAATCATTTTAAATACTGTCCTTTCTTTAAATGGACCCTGGGATTTTACCCGTGATAGTAGCTGTAATTACGTGTGGACCGTGTTGATTGGTTTGAGCTGTTCATTACCTTTGTGGAGGTGTTTCATGTACTATATTAATTAAAGCTGTAATGGCCAATATGGCGACCCGATTAGTGTTTCTACATGCCTTAGGAATCAAGCCATCAATATCGTTCACCTGCTTGGAGGATTCAGAGCTTCAGCGATTGTATTTCTCAGTGGAATTTTCTAGTGCCCACCCTTGGAACATCACGAGAGCTCCAGCAGAGACTAGGACTCAAGCTGCCCATGGACTGATTGGGAGAGACTTTCGAGAGGGATTTCCAATTACACAAATGTTCTAGAATCTGTCCTGATCACTGATTGAAACAATCAGAACCCCCACTGGACACCAGGAGTGCTGCTGAATGATGTTTGAGGACGTTAAGTGATCAGTGTGGCAGCAAAAGTTTTTGCTGCGCAATGCTTTGCACATTTGATTAATCTAAAGCCAATAAAATGGATTTTGTGAGAGAATGAAAGTTAGTTTTTTGCTTAATTAGGGAGTTTTATTCATAAGGTACTCTGAAAAAGCTAGTGAGTAACAATGCACACATTTCTAGGGATTCTGCTTTATTATGTTTTTCTCCACCGAAGAAAATGTTCAGGAAGTAAAATCTGTCAAAATCACTTACTGTGTGAGGAGATAATAGGAAATAGGCTAATGATAATATATAATAAAATACATATAATATATACAGGGCTGCACAATTTTTTTTCAGTCTGGTTATATATATATATATATAATACAGACCAAAAGTTTGGACACACCTTCTCATTCAAAGAGTTTTCTTTATTTTCATGACTATGAAAATTATAGATTCACACTGAAGGCATCAAAACTATGAATTAACACATGTGGAATTATATATGGAATTACATACATAACAAAAAAGTGTGAAACAACTGAAAATATGTCATAGTCTAGGTTCTTCAAAGTAGCCACCTTTTGCTTTGATTACTGCTTTGCACACTCTTGGCATTCTCTTGATGAGCTGCAAGAGGTAGTCACCTGAAATGGTCTTCCAACAGTCTTGAAGGAGTTCCCTGAGAGATGCTTAGCACTTGTTGGCCCTTTTGCCTTCTGTCTGCGGTCCAGCTCACCCCTAAACCATCTCGATTGGGTTCAGGTCCGGTGACTGTGGAGGCCAGGTCATCTGGCGCAGCACCCCATCACTCTCCTTCTTGGTCAAATAGCCCTTGATGCCTTCAGTGTGACTCTACAATTTTCATAGTCATCAAAATAAAGAAAACTCTTTGAATGAGAAGGTGTGTCCAAATCTATATATATATATATAAAATTAAGTGTTTTCTGCATTGATAATAACAAATGTTACTTAGGCACTAAACATTAGAATGATTGGAGTAATAGCTGCTGAAAAATTAATAATGCATTGGTAATTTTCCATTACATTACCTAACATTATCCATTAATTTCAGGAACATTTCTATTAACCGTAATATATATATATGTATGTGTGTGTGTGTGTGTGTGTGTGTGTTCTTACTAGAACCAGGAAGTATGACCATATTAGCCCGGTCCTGTCAACACTTCACTGGCTCCCTATCAAACATAGTATAGATTTGAAAATATTGCTTATTACTTATAAAGCCCTGAATGGTTTAGGACCTCAGTATTTGAATGAGCTCCTTTTACATTATAATCCTCTACGTCCGCTACGTTCTCAAAACTCAGGCAATTTGATAATACCTAGAATATCAAAATCAACTGCGGGCGACAGATCCTTTTCCTATTTGGCGCCTAAACTCTGGAATAACCTACCTAACATTGTTCGGGAGGCAGACACACTCTTGGAGTTTAAATCTAGATTAAAGACCCATCTCTTTAACCTGGCTTACACATAACATACTAATATGCTTTTATTATCCAAATCCGTTAAAGGATTTTTAGGCTGCATTAATTAGGTAAACCGGAACCGGAAACACTTCCCATAACACCTCATGTACTTGCTACATCATTAGAAGAATGGCATCTATGCTAATATTTGTCTGTTTCTTTCTTATTCCGAGGTCACCGTAGCCACCAGATCCAGTCTGTATCCAGATCAGAGGGTCACTGCAGTCACCCGGATCCAGTACGTATCCAAACCAGATGGTGGATCAGCACCTAGAAAGGACCTCTACTGCCCTGAAAGACAGCGGAGACCAGGACAACTAGAGCCCCAGATACAGATCCCCTGTAAAGACCTTGTCTCAGAGGACCACCAGGACAAGACCACAGGAAACAGATTATTCTTCTGCACAATCTGACTTTGCTGCAGCCTGGAATTGAACTACTGGTTTCGTCTGGTCAGAGGAGAACTGGCCCCCCAACTGAGCCTGGTTTCTCCCAAGGTTTTTTTTTTCTCCATTCTGTCACCGATGGAGTTTTGGTTCCTTGCCGCCGTCGCCTCTGGCTTAGTTGGGGTCACTTCATCTACAGCGATATCGTTGACTTGATTGCAAATAAATGCACAGACACTATTTAACTGAACAGAGATGACATCACTGAATTCAATGATGAACTGCCTTTAACTATCATTTTGCATTATTGACACACTGTTGTCCTAATGAATGTTGTTCAGTTGCTTTGACGCAATGTATTTTGTTTAAAGCGCTATATAAATAAAGGTGACTTGACTTGACTTGACTGTGTGTGTGTAAGGATAAGGATCACACTCTAGCTTGGACCAACATCTCAATGAAGTCATGCATAAAAACCCATATACGCACAAATATTCAGCATTAATAGACCATCACGCTACACTGGATGTATTCTGCCAGAGGGCTCCCTCTCCGTGATCTTAACATGTAGTGAAGGCACTCAGTTTAATGAGAGGCTGACCCTCCAAATACGGCCGTGCTTAATTACATTCAGAGTGAAGTTTAATGATTCTGATTACTCTGATTATGCACAGATAAAATGCAATGAAAATACTGGACAAAGAAGGGGGATGCCTAACAAATAAACAGCCACACAAACACATACTTTTACATACATTTCGCTGTCTGTCTTTTTTGTAGTTGCTCGGTGATGAGAGAATGATGAGAACAGGGAAAATAAAGCTTGACTCTGCAAGAGAACAACAGTATTGATCTTGGATGCCAGTGTTAGGCTGCATTTCCTTTGTTATTGTAGCTATTCCTCAAAAGACTCTCCTAAAAAAAAGTTATAAGCATCTGAGGGCAAAACACATTAAACGAATCACGATCTGCACGAGTTTCCTTTAGAACACAAATGGGGAAATGTTGGACAATATAGTGCCCAACGTTTTCAATAAAAGAAAGTGAAACAACAACAAAAAAACATCATAAAGATGAACTCCTATAAATCCATATGATAGTCTTGTGTTTTCCCTTTGTGTTCCACAAAAGAAAGTAAAACATACAGGTTTGCAATGCACACAAGTGAGTGAGTAAATGACAAGAGTTTTCATTTTGGGTGAACTGTTCCTTAAAAAATAAGGAATATTATAAATCAGGCCAACTTCTATCCTCTTTATTATTATCTAATCTTTTGTCAGGACAGAAAGGTGACTAAAGCGAATGACCCATGCCATTTACATTTTTCCCTATATATATATTGTAATTATAAATATAATAAATAATAATAAATATATTTGTAATATTGTAAATATATAATATTTATACAATGGTGGCCAAAATTATTAGAACACTAGTACAGTATTTTCCGCAGCTAAAAGATGGTTTTATGTCAGTTATTTTTATCTTTTGCTGTAGTGTGTCAGTTGAAAATATTAGTTTACATTTCCAAACATTCATTTTGACTTTAATTGTATAATTATCCAGTGAGATTTTTGTCTGACAACAGCCTGTGCTTCACACAGAAAATACTGTAATAGTGTTCTAATAATTTTTGCCACTGTATATGTAAATCATATATTTAGATCTGATATGATAAATATAATTTTATTGAGTTAAGAAGATATACTCACAGCTGTCCTCCTCTTCAGAAATGAGCTTCACAACATAACAGGCATAGATGAACCCAGCAAGCTGTGAAGAGAACAGAAGACAACATTGATTAGGACAATCAACTGTACTAATCAATTTGCCGATATTAAGGTGAAGTGTTGTGCAGCAAATAGAATTGGAAAAATAATGTTTCCAGAACTGGTTTCACAATCATTCCTAGCAACCTTTTGCAATGCCTGTGGTTGAACGTTGATATTAGACCAAGAAGAAGAAGAAAAAAAAAAAGAAAATGCAAGAAAACTATTGGGCAGAATGGCTATTTTCAAGTGTAAGTGGCACAAAGAAGTTGTAGCTCTTTAAAAATTAACCTTTAGAACATCATATACACATTTATTCATTTGAAATGCATAGTTTTTGCTCTCAAGAAAAAAAAAATATTGAAGAATCCTCTTTCAAGGATTTCCTCTTTTTTTAGCTTTTATAAAAAAATCAATCTTCCTCTTTCATCAGGAAATACATCAACAAATGCAATAAAACTGTGTCAACTCATTTCATGTGGTCATTATATCAGAATAAGCAAACAAACCATCACTGAAAACCATTAGTGGTTCATTCGATTAATTAGAGATGAAAAAGACCATACTTTTAACAGTAAAAAAAAAAACATGCTCATAAGTTCTGCTCAAATAAGAGAGCATCTGAAATAAAAGCAGGAGAGAATGAAGAGATCAAAGATAGAGGGAGGTAGGCTTATTTTCATTAAGGAAACAGGTGTTGTAGCGGCGAGAGCTTTACATCAAACTGAGACACCGCCACAGGAAATAGGTCTTTAGAGCAATGAGGACAGAGCGAAGCAGAAATGTTGGAGCCTCATCTTCTCTGCCGCTCCAAAACACAGCACTTCTGAATCATAGAAGCACACGGATGCACAAAGCTCAGATTTTCCTGGCTCTGAATCACTCATCAGCATCCGTGTTTAAAGAAAAATATGCTCGGTGGCGGGCTTGGGACTTCAACAGTCATTAAGAAGGATGGATGTGAAATGATGATGAAAAGATCGCATCAGAATATTGAGTAGTGTAAACACCTTTAACAGACAAACAAAAGACTTGGATCTTTTGGAGCAGACTCTTTAAAATGCTCAGGGAGCACAGCTGGGCTTTTTATAAACCCTCTTCATCAGAGAGCAGTGTTGTTGTGTGTTACACCAGGGATTTTATAGAACCGGACTGATTGGACGTCTCTGATCGAATCAAGCCAAATGATAGAGTGGGACAGCTTGAACTCCTGTCGTCTGCACTACCAAAATAAGGTCTACAGGACCCTTGTTGGGGGAAACACAGCACAAATAAAACCCCAGTTATGTAATCAGCCGATTTTTATTATTATTATATTTTTTAAATAATGAGCATGGTTATGGTTACTGGATATTTACATACAGCATATATATTATTTATAGAGAATAATGATTTAAATATTAATATGATTAAAATATATATATTAAATGACTGAATTTTAACATTGAACATGATATGTAAAAAAAATTTCAGGATTCTTTGATCAAAATAACATCATTTATTTTAAATACATTGTTTTGTAACATTCTAAATGTTTTCTTACTGCTACTTTTGATCAATTTAATGCATCCTTACTGAATAAAATATTTATTTGGATGGATTAACACTTTTAACACCATTAAGGACAAATAGAAACCTGGAAAGAAAAAGTAACAAAAAAACTTAAGCAATGCAATTAGTCACCTTTAATGAGTAACTCTATACTATAACATATTATTTTTAAAAGTAACATTCCCCAACACTGTGCCACAGTTGTGCTGAGAGCAAATGTACGTTGACATACCGGTAAAAAGGCCACCCAGACTTGAGATTATAATTAAGAAGCTGAACGCCATTGGCTATTCTATGAGATACAAACTCATGTCCCCTCAGGGAATGCTCTAGAATGCGGCCATGTTTACAAGACTGTTTATGTATCGCCATTTCTTATCATTTAAGCTGTTCATTTAACTAAACGAACAGAACAAACAGTCCAGGACTGCATTCCCAGTCCAATCCCTCTGGATAATCACAGTACGGTGGTAAATAATCACAGTACGGTGGTAAATGGGAGGAAAAGCAGATTTAGGATTCCGAGAATACCTCAAGGTCTTGCTCTCATTTATACGGAATAATATACCACTCTCTCCTCCTTCCCAGTGGCAGCGAAGAGCATTGGGCCGCGCTTGCACACATGCAATCCAAATTCAGACAGGGTCATTTACATAATATCGCACAGCTATGTGAAGGACGAAGGACCAATGTGGTGTCACCTGGGCTCAACACATTGTGCCAGACAGAAATTTGGTTCCCGATTCCTTGGTTCCTTGGATGAGGAGACAATGGAGGTGGCTAGCAGCTAGCATCTGTGTGTATGTGTGGGGAAAGAGGCGGATCAGGGTTCAATACACATAATACAGGCTGCTCTTTTGATTACCTGATACTATCATCTGCCCATTGTGTTTGCAAAATATGTAAACCAAATTAGCAGGATGTAAATACAGGGTGCACTAACTGATGAAGAGGGGTGAAAAAACACTTGCAAACTGCTTGCCCCAAACAATAATTATTTATATTGATATTTTTCTGGCCAAAATATATTTAAAATTTATGCTGAATATATGTCGAAAACAGCACAGCTAAAGGAAATGTAAGTTGAAAATGTTACATGTTTATAAGTTTAAACTTAAAATGGCAAAACCTATTGCAAAATGTACTTTCAAAAGTTAGAAAAATATATATCTTTTTTTTATCTTAAATTACATTTGTGGTAAATACTTTTATTTTGGACAAAACAAATGTATATATATAAAATGTCCAAAAATATGAGATAATATAAGAAACTGAAACTTATTAAAAGTATGTTTAGGTAAATATATAATAATAACTATAAAATCTACAGTACCTTGATACGTTTATACTGTAATATGTTTTGAATACATTTTGGACATTTTTATTGTTTGCAATAATTACATTTATTTTATTTTTTTCTTTAAAATGTAATACTACACACATACACACACTTCATTGCATATTATATTTTTCCATATTTGAGAACATAAAAATGGCCAAGTGTTTGTAATCTATACGTTTATGTTAATATTAGTGCTGTCAAACGAATAATCGTGATTAATCACATCCAAAATAAAAAATTTTGTTTATATAATGTATGTGTGTTTACTGTTTATATTTATTAAGCATATATAAATACACACACATGCATGCATATTTAAGAAAATCTTTAAATATACATGTACTGCTAAATATATAAATACATATTTCTGAAATTGTACAATAACTATATAAATATGGAACATTTTTTAGTTTTGAAATTCAAAATTCGGATTCGATTTATGTCAGAGTTCGGTTCGTTTGGATGATGTGAACGCTGGCTCCGAACTCAAGTGTGAAAGCACCCTTATAGTTAAACCTCACATATAAGTTTGCTCATTCTTCAAAATAAGTTTTATTGTTTAATATGTTTAACTTCAAAGCATGGAACAACGTCACAATGGAAAACATATCTGGTTTAGCACTTTAAAAATGCAAATGTTATTTAAGCTACATCTGCTACAAAGAAATACAGAAACAGGCTACATGTCTTACATGACACAGAATAGCAAACGTGCTTGTGTATACCGATTTACATACATGGAAATCAGAATAAAATCAAGTGCCTATGAAGAAACATTGATGATTTATAAAAATTATACATAGAAGAAAACACAAACACGTACAGCATTATTTGAAACAGGAGTGAATTCTGATTTCGGAAATGGCTTGACAGTCACTTCCTGCACAAGGTCACTGTCTGATACAACCACTCAAGCTTGAAATATTATGGGGCAGCTTTACAAACTACTACAATTTAGCCATTTACATTGAAGTAGTTTCCCTTCAGAGATATCCATCATATTAAAAAAAGTGCAGTTCTGCGATTTTATGAAGAGGTTATTCCCTTCAGTTTTCTCTCTAACCATGATAAAAGAATCTTTTATTTATTTGTTTAATTTTTGGCTGTGCCTTTGCCAAAACCATTCAAAATGTAAAAATATAACGGCCTCTAACGGCCACTGGTGTCAGTAACGGTTAGAAATTTCAGAACCTACGCAATGCTCCTTTAAATTAATACTTTTATTCAGCAAAGATGCTTAAAATGTAACAAAAAATACAAAATGTTAAATATTAAATAAATGCTGATCTTTTGAACGTTCTAATAGTCAATGGTTAATTAAAAATAAATAAAAATATTGAGCAGATATTAAGCAGCACAAATCTTTTGAACATTGATAAGAAGAAATGGATCTTGAGTACCAAATCTCCATATTAAAATGATTTCTGAAGGATCATGTGTCACTGAATACTGAGAAATGCTGCTGAAAACTTTTAAACTGTAATAATATTTCACAATATTACTGTATTTTTGGTCATAAATAATTGGAGCCTTGGTGAGCTTAAAACACTTTTTTCAAAAACTTACAACCCCAGTAAAAAATCTTACATCATCTTCTAAAACTTTTGGATGACTGGTGTTCTCATGTGTTTTTCCCTTTCACTAAGATCAGTTTCTTAGATCACCTACTTTCTTTCACTTTTTCAGGGCAGAATCACCTAGCTTAATCAATTTCGTATGTAGACACAGCATCAGTCAACCCATTTCTGTGCCAGTGTGGATGCCTGCTTCAAACTGCGCACTTGGCGGCTTGGACTAATTCACATGTCCTTGACTTCCTCCTCGGGCGCTGGGCCTCTCTCCAGGTGGGCTGCTCACTCCTGGCTTTTATAGACTGCGCTAGTGAGCTACTTAACATGCCAACAACCACCCATGTCCTGATGCACCAAACGTCTTCTGCAATCTTCCAAGTGCAAACACTTATTCGGGGGCAGTCGGCGTGGTGTTTTTTTTTTTTTTAACACAGCATTCTCAGCACAAATCAAGGGTGAATGGTTTATGCATTCTTTATGAAATGATTTAAATAGACAACCGTTTAGAGTGGCCGTGTGCTTGTAAAACGTGGACAGCTGACACAAAGAAATACTGATTATATTGACGCCAGGGTCGTTTATGGGGTGAGAGGAGAAGTGATGTGTTTTTTATGAGTCATCGTGGTAAAGTCAAACAGTTTTTTTCAGTAAAACGGTCCCGTCTTCAAATGGATTGAGTGTTGCTTGGCTCAAAGCAGACAGAACATCACAAACACGGCTAATGCCTTTGATTAGCTCTAGCTCAAGGACACAGATGCTAAAATTGTGAAAAATCGAACTTTTCACAAGCTAGACTGCATAAAATGACAAAATAAAAGACTGTGAGAATGAAATACACAAAGGGAACAGCTAGTTAACTGATAATGCTAACAATCAACTAACAAATAAACATTTTTGACAAAAAAACAAAAAATAATCACGGATGCGCAAACCTAGAGTTAAAGGTTTGTTCAAATCCTTAATCATAAGTATTAGAGGTTGACCAATTGATATGTTTAGTGATGATCATACTAGTGATGGGTTGTTCATGAGCAATTTGTTCAATTTAAAAAATTCTTTAATAAGACTCAGGAACATCGAATCATCTCAGCAACTGATTCGTTCATTTGTGTTGACCGCACATGCGCAACATCCTATTAGTTCTTTACAGGAAAACAGAAATGATTAATTCACCTCTTGAGTCTTAGGGTTCGGGTTTATTATGCGATGCGTTTCTGGTCTCAAATTTAAGCTTTTTTATTTCGTACAATATTACATTTATTTCATGATGGTTAACATTGAATATGGTAATAAAAAGTTGGCTTTATAATGAACGCGTATTATGAGAAAAAATCACTTTGATAAAGCAAAGATTATCTACAACTAATAGCATAAAATTCATAATATGTAATGTTTGTCTTTGTTGTAAGATACTGAGTAGGGAAGCGGGCACATGATAAAAGAACGAAAGCCTCGAACCCGAAGACTATTGTAGACTAATGCATTCGTAGCTTGAAAGCACTGTAAGTCGATTTGGATAAAAGTGTCTGCTAAATGCATAAATGTAAATATTTTGCTTAAAGGAACGAAATCACTCGAAAAAAGATTTGTTCACTTTGATAAAGGAGATTTAAAGATCATAGTCAGTAAATGATCCAAAATTTACACATTATACATAACAAGAGTGGCCTCTAGAGAAGGAATCACTGACACCTCGTTCTGTTTGTTTTGACATGCGAGACTATGTGCTACACGGCGTGGGAATTCAGATGTGCATTTAAAACATAGACAATGAAACCGTGCATGTAAAGTATACTAAAATACATGCTTTCATATCATTATAAAGTAATTCATATGGCGACTAGATGTTGCATTAGAGGAGAACAGCAGTTTGAGGCAAATGAGAGAGAGGACGCTAATGTAGTACTTCAAGCGGTTAAAACTGTGTCACAAAAATACACAGATATGTCAATGTCAATGACAATGTCTTGATATTTCTATTTGCATTGGTTTATGTCCACTTGGTCACTTTTATGCATCCGTTAGCCAGCGAAGTTGCAGATTAAAAGCTAGTGACATGAGAAAGTAAATTGATATGTTCATGCAGCCGACAGAAACATGTTATAATTTGTGTTAATTTCAATTTTTAGTAACACATTTAAAAATGCAAATGATCCAGTACCATGTACTTTGAAAATGCACCACATAACAGAATAGACTATTTTATTAGAGATGAACGTTCCAGTGTTTGACTGTAAGTGTTTTAATTGGGTCATTTGCTGTGAGCTACAGCAGTACCAGACATGCCATCTTTGACCTTCTTACTGTGCCACCACCAGTCTTAGAACAAAACGTGCCGAAGGAACAAAAGAATTAAACATTCAAAGCCTCATTTACAATTCAGATCATCTAAGATAAATGTCAGAATATTTCCAATCACAGGCACAAACACTGATCATTTGTTAAAACATTAAAAATGATTCAGTAATTGTGCTTTCAGAAAGTCACTTTTTGACCTAAATGGAATATCCCCTTGCTGTCTTTAGTCCTCAGAAGAAACCAATTTCAGTGCTGACCTCCTTGGGCCTCGTCCACCTGGCTGTTAATCTGAATTAGACGCAGTACATTAGCGCGGCTAAGGCCACGCTATAGCTCGGAGCTAGCAAAGAGAAGTCTTGTTAGCAATGCTAAATGAACCTTTTAAGCTTTTTAATCACGGCTAAGAACTTCTTTCATTCACTGCCTTCAGTTCTCGGCTCCTAAAGTGTGGTTTGGTAAGAAAAGGCATGCAACGAGGAATCTGGGGTTTTTAAGACAACATAGATAAACAATGTTACAACTATAAATCAAATGATGCTGTTATAAATTAACAACAACAGAAATATGCTTTGAAAAAAAGCATGGCGTTTTTATCATACTCCATACTGCGTAAGAGCACAACAGTACATTTTTTTTTAGATTGCTACTTAAAATAAGATCTAAACTAGACAAAGCAGACAGTCAAAATGTAAAAAAAAATCTATAAATAAATAAATAGCCAGGAAGCCAAGACCGCAGCCTCTTCCACATGTTTTTGTAATTTCTTCTTCAAAAATCATCAATAACAGACTTAACTCTCTATCTATTGCTGCCAATGTTTTTCTA
Organism: Carassius carassius; assembly: GCF_963082965.1. Classification (NCBI taxonomy): domain Eukaryota; kingdom Metazoa; phylum Chordata; class Actinopteri; order Cypriniformes; family Cyprinidae; genus Carassius; species Carassius carassius. Next base: position 6,506,506 of record NC_081781.1, on the reverse strand, counting down.
AAGGCCAGCAATCCGTGAGTCAGTGCTTCAAGCCAAGAGTTTGCGCTTTGTTGGCAATTGGCAGAATTCGCCAGTGTTAGTGAGGAAGGAACACAAAAAAGAGAGTAAAGCAGACACTTTCATCACAACTGCTTTGATTTCCAAACAACACATCACACCCAATTTTCCACTTTCACAATTGAGCAGGCACTTAGCCAGAGGGGATAAGCTTCTCCATGACACAGTAGCACCCGATGCTCATAGAGAAAGCTCTTCTTGAGAAGAAACACAGCACAGATCTCCACAGACCACAGCGCTCCAGAAAGCATGTTGGTGAACCTGCCATGGCAAGAAAGGAGCGAATGAAGAAATCACACCTCTGTGTCTCCTATGAACTCTTTACTACAAAGAATAGAGATCGGAAAGAAAGCAATTTTATTCCATCTGGAGCAAAGGTTTTTTTTTTCTAAAGATGGATACTATATGTAAGGAATCTGACAGCTGGATACAGGGCAGCTTTTCTTATTTATAACATATACTGTAAGATTCACAATTTTCATGTATTCTTTTAGGGAGAATCTTACAAATACACTAAAATAATGAAAAAGGAATTAAGATTTTACAAAAAACAAAACAAAAAACAAAACATTTATAATTATAATTAATAAGAGTTTGTTATATCACAAAAAAAAGTAAAAAATTTTTTTAATTGTATGTAAAAAAAAGAATAAAGGTTTCATGAAATCAACCCAAGAAAAAATATAAAATATTTATAAAAATATAAAATATTTATAAAATATTTATAAAAATATAAAATATTTATAAAATATTGATAAAAATATAAAATATTTATAAAAATATAATATAATAACCGGCTTCTTCCCTTCTGCGAGGAATTTATGCATTTGAGCTCTGGTGTTTCTGCTTAATTTTTACTGGCTTCAGCAGAGCTGCTTTTCCTGCTTTTCCTTCACTTGATGCTAATTTATATCGTGGTATAATATAGCTAATATAGCATATAGCTCCATTGTGTCTGGATTGATTGTCTGCTGTAAAAGCCAACTCTCCAAGTAAAGAGCATAATTGCTCTTTGTTTACAGTAATGAATTCAGACATATCATTGATCTTGACAAAATAATGTTTGAATAATTGCTCTGCAAACAGGCTGCCAAGAGTGCCAAAGGTCTGGAGCGTGTTGGTGCACTGCACGCTCACTTGCATTTCCGGTTTTGCACTCTGGAAAGTGACAAAAACATGACCAGGAGTGATGCTACTGAGTACTGACCTCCATAAAGAATGGCATAAAACATACAAATCATAACAGCAGCCTTATGAGTTGTTCAGACAGCCGAAGGAAGCAGGAAGGAGAATTTGCGGAATGAATAAGACACACAACATTACACTTGGCAGACCTCATGGCCTCCTGACGTGTTAGCGCTCATATCTTAGAAGGAAAAGATGGGTGGCGGGCAGGTGTCCAGCTGAGATCGAGAGGTCAGGCATCGCTCAGAGCAAAGCCTCAACGACTCACGGATAATTGCTTCAGTGACCTCCTGAAGCCCTCCATCAGTAATGGCAATTTTATAACACACTAGAGATATTTCCTTTCCTGCTAGAGTATAACTGGGTAAGTGAAAGGTTCTATCCTGACAAACAGAGGAACAGACAAAAGGATTTAATGCTGAAGCCCACAGGCGGTGGGTTCGTTGATATTGGATGGCGAGGCTACTGGAAGGTAAAAAAAAAAAAAAAAAACCTTGCAAGTGATTCCAGTAAATAAATTGCATGTTTTGTTTTGACAGGGCTTTGGAATAATCTCTCTCTGTCATCACACAGGCAACATAGAAAACAACATCTCTGCCTACAATAACTGATGACAGACTGAGTCCATCCGCTAACATTGTGCATCATACGTGTAGAACATTGATCTTGGTCCAGACTCTGATGTATGAGTGAAAGGCTCTTCTTCATCACACAAGTCATTAATCTGTCAGAGTATTCAGATGAGATAACCTTCTAAAGATTTTAACAATTCTCTTTCTTGCTGGATTTCTCTGTAATGTCAGTGCTGAAGAAAAATCTCTTAAAACCCATCTACATATATATAGTTACTCATTAACTTATTGAATAAGTTGCTCAATATAACACTCAACAATCGCTCTAAATATATACAATATAACCAGCTCTGCTCAGCTGACTCCTGTCAGTTTTCTGCTCATGCCATGTGTGATGTTTGAGTAATAGGGCTCCGTCATTCAGCCGCGGTCGCCGATTTCTCTGACTTATCAGATGAGATGCTCAGCCACGTCAGCCAGGCCGGCGATTATCAAACCTCCTGTCACTCAGCAGCGGCCCGCGTCGTTACTCACTCCACCAGAGTGACGGAAAAAATAGCAAGACAAGAAAGAGAATGAAAGGGCTCAACAAATGGATAAAAAGAAATAAAAATAGACTTTGAATAAGATCACCGGGGAGTTGGGCCAAGTGTTGACATTTATGAGAGCTGATGGCAATCGCCTGCCGCACAGGCGTCTGCCAAGCTGATGATTTGCCGAGCACAACTCATCCTCACCACCAAATTAAGTCTTGAATCGAAATTGGCTATGGCAATAGGTTTCCATAGAGGTCTTAAGGGACTGGCAAGTAATGAGTTCGATTGATTTTCTTCTCCTCTGGGTGTTATGTTTTGTCAAAACAGTTACCTATTCTTCTTTAGGCGCTCCATAAATCGTTCATTGACTGACCGCTGACAGAAAGGTTATTGTTGTTGTTGTTGTTTCAATATAAATGCTAAAAGAGGTTCAATTCTGCATAAAGTTCACATTATCTGGAGTCACTAGTTAGATTAACTTAAACCTTTACAATGTTAAAAAAAGCACCCATTATTTAGTTATATCCCATTTTATACCATATATCCCATTATATCCCAAAATAACAAATAATTGGTTTTGGTCAATATAAATAAGTATTTTTTTTTATTATTTAAATTATTGCATATAAAAAAAATATGTTTTATTTTTTAATAATAAAAAACGTAATTGAACTAACTGTAAATATTTAAATAAAATACAAAGCCATTGCCATCTACCATTGCACTAGGGATCAAGGTGGTTTACTAGTTGCCCAAAAAGTACACAGTAAGTTTATCTATTTTTTTTAGCTCTATTATTATTTAGCTGCTACGCTTTGAAGGGGATGACTTTAGAGGCAAAACTTCTCCAAGAGGCTTTTACTGTCAGAACGCTAAACGCATCTCTTTTTGCGACGCTTTGAAACAGCACCTTTCATCCCCTTTAAAGCAGCTCTGCAACACTCAAAACACAGATAAATAAACCCACAATACATTTCAGGGCAATTACTGTTGGACTCCAAATATTTTTTAATTTCTGGCCTATCATCATGTTCCATAAGCGTTGTGTTTTTAAGTTACAAAATGCATCTTGAGACTCCATTCTGTCAAGCTGTTTTTGGACACAAGAACATCCCAAACAAAACTTGCATTTGAACATGGATCCAGCTCACTCACTGACTTTATTTCAGGAAAAAATTGTTAAAATATATACCATAGTTAATAATCGGTCATGTCAGAGTTTGAAAAATCACTGTTGAGCGGATAATCCTTTTAGCCTTTCTGCAATGATTGCATCCAGTTTGATTCAGTGTTTGTCTTTTCCCATTCGATGCAGCACACATTTCCCTCACGAACCTGGCACTCACCTTTCCTTCATTTTCTTATCATTGCCACAAATAGCTCAGAACAATGGGCACAGAAATGAACAGCGGAAGTTGAGACACATCTAGGTTCAGCTGCTGGAATAAATATATGAGCTTGGGATCCCAATCAGTCATCCTGAGAATTCAGAAAGCAAGCAGTATTAAACCGGCTACACTGAGAAAATCGAGCAAGGATCTCCCTCCATGCATCTCAAGAGACGCCTCATCAGGAGAATTGTTAGCACACAGGGAGTTATGCAAATTCTACCACTAAATCAACAGGCTTAATATGAAAAAGGTACATAAAACCCAGAAAAGCGGGGCAATTAATAAGGCAAATATGATACAAACAGCTTTAAGCGGGGTATAAGAAATTGAGGAAATCTCGTACCAAGAAAGCCTATTCATTTGATGTTGACACTAATGAACTCAGGATCAAAGCTCCTCACCAAACAACTAATTAAGGTAATATATTCACACTGTATTTGTGACGATCTTGCTGCTAATGTATAATTAAGCAACATTATTGCTTTTTATTCGGCCATTAAGTTCCCTCATTATATTAGTTTTGCTGAGTGTGTTAGGAAATATCTAATAGTCTCTCTTAATTAAAAAGTAACAAAAACAGCTCTGAATCATTTTTGTGAAACAGTGGAAATGGTCTATTTAAATCACTTAATTCAAAACACTGATTCGGCTGCATCACTCAAAATATTTACAGAAGGGTCTGTGAAGCATTTGTCATGTATTGAAATGTTTTAATAAATCATACGCAGATAATAATTTTATTTATTAAATATACTACATTTTACATTGGTGAATAGAAATTCTACTTTACCTTGCGGCATTAAACACTTCTTGAATCGACTTGGTAATTGTTCTTTTTTGATTTATAATAAATAAATAAATAAATGCAGAAGCCAGTTTTTTTAAGTAAATAAATATAAATATATTTATATTACATTTAATAAATACTAATAAATAAATACACATAAAAAAATAATTTTAATTAATTAACATAAGTAAATAAATGTATTTATTTTACATTAAGCACAGTTGATTAAATATTTAAAATCTAATCAAAATAATAGAATTTGTTAATTCATAAATAAGTAAATATATACAATATATTTTACATTAATTTGATCAATCAATCAATCAATCAATCAATCAATCAATCAATAAATCAATTCTACAGCAAATTCATATCAAGATACGCTAAATAGCCTGAATATTAAAAAGATTTGGCTTTAGTTATAACACCCTACGCAGACAATTGAGACCTGCAGAGTATAATGATAACTCTATAGCATCAATAAGATGATGCACTGTAATTAAACAAGGCTTGATTGATTATGAGAGTCACTGCTAATGTTCTCAGAAGCTCATTAGTATAGCTGCTAATAGAGGCTTTCATTAGGCTGGACTCTCTGGCTACGGCTGCCTGTTGAGAAGCATGCAGGTTTGGGACAAGTATAATAACGAAAAGGAGGTGATTTAAAATCACCAGCTGTCAGAAGACAGGATAAGTCCTACAAACCCGGCATGACCCAGTCATCTTAGTAGAGGCCTGTTACAATCCTCTGCATGAGAACAGAGACTGGGGCTTGACACAAACAGGGACTAGCTGAGATTTCTGTTAACATATGTCACACCGCACAGCTACGACAGCTGATGTGGAGGTAAGCACCATGGCTGAGAATCCGCCCAGCGCCCACATAGCAGAGATTACTATTACGTGACATTTTCGTAGTCCACATGCGTCCGCTGTCTTAAGATGCTCACTATCATTACTTTAAAGTCTGTGTAATAGAGATGGCATTTAATATTTAAAACAGCATGCAAGATAAATAAAAAGCAATCGCATGAGGTACTGAAGCTCTCATTGCAGCTCCCAGTGAGCTGACTTGCTGTCTACATAGATAACTAACATCTGAAGCAACAAACTACAGAAATGAAGCCACATAAATATGGCAGTAACATTGTTAAATGTTCACACTGACACTGGATCAAGTTGACTTCTCTTGTATTTTCTTCACCGTAAAATGGAAGTCCAATAAGAACTGAAACTGTGTTTTGTTGCCAGCATTCTTCAAAATATCTACTTTTATGTTTCACAGAATAAATCGAAGACATACAGTACAGATTCAGGATGGCAAGAAGTTGAGTAAATGATGATTTTTTGCTGGACTATCCCTTTAATTCTGAACACAACTCTGAAACGGATGCAGGTCTTTTGATTAGACTGTCTATTGGAAGGCCTCCTGGTTACACAGTCTGCTCATGGTCAGGCAGATCCCAATGATGCCATGCGACATCAGTGCTGCTCTGGTGTGCTGGACACAGCTCATTTGCTGATGCATCCATGCATACGAGAGCCCCACTCTCCCCTTCATATCTGTGTATGTGTAAGAGAGAGAGAGAGAGAGAGAGCAGAGGTTTGGCCAACTGACTGCCAACACTCTCTCCTTCTCTCTCACTGTGAAGGAGAAATCTGCCCAGGAACAGTTCCCAGAGCCCCAGAGGCGGACTCTCGAAAATGAATATGAGCCAGTCATTCAGCTAAACCACACAAAGGACTTGTGTGGAGAATATCAGCTAGATGTATGCTATTTCAGTACATTTGCATTGTGTATGGCAGAAGTATGGAAGCTTATGTCCTCCACTGAAGTAATTACAATATTTTATCTCACAATTCTGATATTTTCTCGTAACTCTGACAACTAAAGTGTTATTGCGAGTTTTAAATCGAAGAGTTCAGAGATATACACTGAAAACTGTGAGATAAAAAGTCTCAATTGCTTTTTTACATTTTTTAATTCCTCAGTGGATACAAAGCTTCACATATTTCTCAATTATGACTTTTTTCTCGCAATTGTGAGTTTATATCTCACAGTTCTTTTCTTCACAGTCTTGCAAATTTAGCAAATTCCTGCAATTTTGACTTTATTTCTCAGTAGTGAGTTTATATCTTGCAATTCTGACGTTTTATTTTCCTCAGATTTGCAAGAAAAGGTATGAATTTTGAGATATGAACTCAACCCAGCTCTAATTATTTCAGAATTGCCTTAATTTTAAATCACACAACTCTGAAATTCAGAATTGTGAGAAGTCAGAAAAAAGTATGTATTGAGTAAAATTATTTCAGAATTGCCAGAATATTTTTTAAAAGCCCACAATTCAGGATTTTCTTCTCAGAATTTGAGTTAACATCTTGAATTTTAGCTTCCTTTCAAGCTTCAATCTTGTAATTCTGAGTTTATTTCTCAAAATTAAAGACTTTTTTCTCACAATCCTGAAAATAGAATGATCTGAAAAACTAGATATGAACTCAGAACTGTGAGAAGGTAAAAATTGTGAGAGAACGGTTTTTATTTTAATTAATTTACTTTTTTCCCTCACAATTATGAGTTTATGGCTCACAATTTCTCGGAACATATTTTTCTTCTTTTTTTTTCTCAGAATTGCGAGAAAAAATTCTAAATAGTGAGACCAAAAAGTTGCAATTACAGTTCTTTTTTTATTCTGTGTTAGAAATATGCTTCCATACAAAAGAGTTTTGTTTCAGGTGAGTCCTATTTTCTGCATATGACATGAGTGGAGACAAAAGCGTCTCCTCTTCCTCTTGTCTACAGCACTGCAGACAATGGTGGATAGCAACACAACAGACCTCACGGGTACTAAGGGCAGGAGGTGAGGGAGAGAGCATTAATCACAGATGAGAAGTGTTATCCCTCCATCGGTGCTCTTTTCCCCTCTTCTCCTCTCTCTCTTTCCCACTATGCACTCGCTGTAAGTGCGTACTCCGTTTCTTCCCAAGCACCCGAGGAAATGTACACACTCTCCTCTAAAGGACCTCCAAAGTTGGTGTCTGCAGAAGGGTTATTCAGAAATAAGTTTGAAATCCACTGTGGCATCTTCAGATGAGGAAAGTGCTGCCATATAAATCTGATCTGCTCAAATAGCTAAGGATTTAGTCAGGGGCCCGCAAAAACATCTTCCAAAATTTAGCAATAAACAAACTTAACCAGGTCCTAACCTGCCCACCCACTAATAATGCCCACCTGCTCTACACAGCTGCATATTAAAGTTGACATGGAACAGAATTTCCAACCTATTTTATTTTAATGTATATGAAATACAGTTTTTATACTATGGATGCTGCTTACAGTAAAGGGACAGTTCACACAAAAATTTTAATTATTTAATAATTTCTTATCGTTCCATATATGCATGATTTGTTTGCTTCTGTGGAGCACAAAATAATATACTGAATAATTTTTCAACCGTTTTGTCCATGAAAGTCAATGGGGTTCAAAACAACATTGGCTCTATTCAATTTCTGTCACGTTCGGTGATACAGGAAACACAGGAGAGGGAACCAATTGCAGGTAAGTCCTTTATTTAAGGGGTAATCCAAAGGGGTAAACAGTCCAGGCAGGGTCAAAACCAGAATATCCAAACACAACATAAACAAGACACGAAGACAAGGTAAGGGCAAGGCAAGGCAAGAAGCGACGGACATGAATTAACATCAACATTAAACAAGGACTCCGTAACACAGACTCAGACAGACCGGGTATAAATACACAGAAGGATAATGAGGGAACAGGAGACAGGTGGGGAACAATCAATTACTAACAGGAGGAAGGTGACCAAATAAGGGAACAGGAAGTGATAAGGAGACAGACACAGTGAGAAAGGAGGACACCTAGTGGAAACCCAGGGAACACAACCCAGACACTGTGACAATTTCACTGTATTAACAAAACCCTTTTCATACATGTTTGGGATATCATGAGGGTGCGATGATGACAAATGTTTTATTTTTGTCTCTTTTTCCTTTAAGACTGTAGATATGTTTATTGTTTATAGATCAATTTATTATTGACTATTTAATCAAAAATACAGTGAAAACCATAATACTGTGAAATATCATTCCAATAAAAAAAATTAAAAACAATCCTGTTTTCAGCAGCCATTAGCCATTCAGCAGCAGTCCTCAGTGTCACATTATTATAATATGCTAATTTGGTGCTCAAGAAACATTTCTCATTGATATCATTGTTGAAATCAAAGCTGAGCTGCTCAATATTTTTTAGATTTTTTTTGGTTTCTTGAATAAATAGAAAGAAATCTTTTGTTACATTCTACATTTACATTTAACATTTAATCATTTAGCAGACGCTTTTATCCAAAGCGACTTACAAATGAGAACAATAGAAGCAGTCAGGTCAACAAGAGAACAACAACAGTATACAAGTGCCATGACAAGTCTCAGTTGTCTCAAGTGCCATGACAAGTCTCTTTTTTTTTTTTTTTTTTTTTTTTTTAAAGAAAAGGAAAAGTGCTAGTGTTAGTTGGTTAAGTGCAGGCGAAAAAGATGAGTCTTTAGCTGTTTCTTGAAAATGAGTAAAGACTCAGCTGTACGAATTGAGATTGGGAGGTCATTCCACCAGCTGGGCACAGTCCAGGAAAAGGTCCGTGAGAGTGATTTTGAACTTCTTTGGGATGGTACCACAAGGCGTCGATCACTTGCAGAGCGCAAACTTCTGGAGGGCACATAAGATTTAACCAATGAGTTTAGGTAAGTTGGTGCCGTGCCAGTGGTCGTCTTGTAGGCTAGCATCAGTACCTTGAATTTGATGCGAGCAGCTACTGGTAGCCAGTGTAACCTGATGAGGAGCGGAGTAACGTGAGCTTTTTTTGGCTCATTGAAGACAACCCTCGCTGCTGCATTCTGGATCAATTGCAGAGGCTTGACAGTACATGCAGGAAGGCCCGCCAGGAGAGCATTACAATAGTCCAGTCTGGAGAGAACAAGAGCTTGGACAAGAAGTTGGGTTGCTTGCTCTGACAGGAAGGGTCTAATCTTCCTAATGTTGTATAAGGCAAACCTGCAGGACCGGGTAGTTGTAGCAATGTGGTTTGTGAAGCTTAACTGATGATCCATCACAACTCCTAGGTTTCTAGCTGTCCTCGAAGGAGTAATGGTTGATGAGCCCAGCTGTATAGAGAAGTTGTGATGAAGCAATGGGTTAACTGGAATCACCAGGAGTTCTGTCTTCGTAAGGTTAAGCTGAAGGTGATGGTCATTCATCCAGCTAGAGATGTCACTCAGACAGGCTGAGATGCGAGCATCTACCGTCGGGTCATCTGGTTGGAATGAGAGGTAGAGTTGGGTGTCATCAGCGTAGCAGTGATAAGAAAAGCCGTGCTTCTGAATGACAGATCCTAATGATGTCATGTAGATTGAGAAGAGAAGTGGTCCAAGTACTGAGCCTTGAGGAACCCCAGTAGCAAGGTGGTGTGACTTTGAAACATCACCCCTCCAAGACACACTGAAGGATCTGTCAGAGAGGTAGGACTTAACCCACAGGAGTGCAGTTCCAGAGATGCCCATCTTTCTGAGGGTGGACAGGAGAATCTGGTGATTAATAGTGTCAAAAGCAGCAGAAAGGTCCAGTAAGATGAGTACCGAGGATTTTGAAGCTGCTCTTGCTAGTCGCAGGGCTTCAGTAACCGAGAGCAGAGCAGTCTCAGTTGAGTGGCCACTTTTGAAGCCAGATTGGTTGCTGTCCAGGAGGTTGTTCTGTACAAGGAACATAGAAAACTGGTTGAACACCGCTCGCTCAAGTGTCTTTGCAATGAATGGAAGAAGGGATACCGGTCTGTAGTTTTCAAGAAGCGCTGGATTTAGAGATGGTTTCTTGAGCAGTGGGCTTACCCGAGCCTGCTTGAATGCTGAGGGAAATGTTCCAGAGTGAAGAGAGGAGTTGATAACGTGAGTAAGCGAAGGTATGACTGAAGAAGAGATCGCTTGAAGGAGGTGAGTGGGGATCGGATCAAGTGGACAAGTAGTAGGATGATTGGACAGGAGAAGTTCAGAGACGTCCATCTCTGAGAGTGGGGAGAAGGAGGAGAAAGAGTGTGCATCGGTCATTGTGAAGTTGTCCTCAGTCTGCGGTGCGGAGAATTGGCCGCTGATGGATCTCGTCTTATTTGTGAAGAAAACTGCAAAGTCGTCCGCTGTAAGAGTCGATGGAGGAGGTGGTGGCGGCGGATTAAGAAGAGAAGAGAAAGTCTTGAAGAGTGTCCGAGCGTCACAACAGCTGTTAATTTTGTTGTGGTAGTAGGATGTTTTAGCCGTGAAGACATTTGCAGAGAAGGAATAGAGGAGAGACTGATACACACTGAGGTCTGTAGAGTTTCTTGATTTCTGCCATTTCCTCTCTGCAGCCCTGAGTTTAAAGCGATGTTCACGGAGAACCTCAGACAGCCAGGGGGCAGATGGGGCAGTGCGTTCTAAATGTCTTTACTGTAACTTTTGATCAATTTAATGCATCCTTACTGAATGAAAGTATAAAATCCTTTCAAAGATCTTGCTGACCCCAAACTTTTACACAATAGTCTATATAATTGCCTGCAAGTTTGCTCTTTAATATGCAGAAAGGGATATAAACCTAGTCTTTTGCATCATTCGTGCTCATTTAGAGAAAATAAACTCAGATATCATTTAAATAAAATTCTGCATACCACCTGCTTTCAGCAGCCAGAGAAAATAGTGTTAATTGCACCAAGCAAACAGCACTGAGATTTGTAAATAAGTGTATTCTATAATAAGCCTCATTTGCATAGGAAGGAGGGGTGTCTGCAATGACAGCTGACTTAATGACTTCATTTAAATACGTATGCTAATGCAAAAACCACCTGGTCAAGTTGGACAGCGAGTGGTTAGAGAATATTTTTGCTGAGAATTCCCATGCTAAACTGTTGAGATTTCAGTGCATTGGCCCTGCAAAGACAGAAGGATTATCATGAAGTGATTGGTGTATGATTCCAATATTAGCTCACACCACGGCCCTTTCATTATCATACAACTCTACTTAATTACTTTCAGACTGACGCTCCCTTACTGTGTAATGATGCATGCAGCCTTACTAATGTCTGAGATGCTTGTAAATGAATGGTCGAAGGCTCCACATCCATTTCGGCTGGGAGAGAAACCTAATTAACTGAAGGTGCCGCACTGTTGCTCTGATGCGGGAAAACAATGGGACCGAAGGCGCGTCTCGAAGCCCGCTGCAGGTGTCACGCGGAAAAAAAAGCACAAAGTGGCTGGCTAGCAGAGAAATGACAGCACTCCCTCCCAGATGCCTCCTCTGTAATCCACATAATTATCTCTGTGTGTGAAGATCGAGCTGTCATTACTGTAGTTCACATCAACGCCCTTTCAACAAGCCACATCCATCTCCATATTACTGAATCGAATTAACCTCCAGGTTATTTTCATTAATAAATATGAGATAAGAAATTATTACTTGGACACTTTGTGTTCTGTCAAATGACAGTGTTTTAGCGAAAGAGAAGACAAGTGAAATTTGCTGATCAATTGTGCTCTTGTCAGCTAGATAAAATGAGAAGTGGGAAGAGGGAGCGAGAGAGCGGTTGTCTACATAGTTAACCGATCAAAGAGGCACTTATTCGCTTTAGGAGAAAATAATGAACAAGTCAATTTTTCAACACCCTGATTTCTGTGTGGGGAACAAAGACGATCATTATGTATCTGGGAGCTTGAGGGGATGATTGAAAATGTTGTCTATGCATCCAGACACAACTGTGTATCTGGGGAGGGTCTGAAACATAAGAAACACGATTTGAGGAGGCAAAACAGCACTGGCGCGGTATTTCTAGGACAAATTATGAATTTCTTCTCTGAGATGTTGCTGCAAACAAAGACTTTTCCAGAGAAAACACATTATGAATGAGCATCTGAGGTCACCTGGTTGCATAAACAAAGGCTGTTGCAACACTGCAGATAAAGCCCTGGAAGAACTTGAGCTATGACATTCTTGACAAATGCTTTTGAATTTTGCTGAATTAAATTATGTTATAGATAATATACTGATACATACAGCCATCGTCACTAAAACTGTTGTTTTGTATCACCCTGAAAGTGTCTATTACGCAATGGATGATTGGCTGAATATACACTATTTGGATAATTATACAGACGCTAACCAAATATATATACATGTATTTTTATTAAATATGTTAAAATCAATATATAAACTATGGTTTAAAAGTCTGAGGTGAGTTGTATGATTAATACTTTTATTCAAGGCATAATATGACGGTTGCACTAAATTTATCAAGGGTGCATTAAAATGATCAAAAGTGAGAGTAAATTTATTCACAATATTCAAAAGGATTTTTATTTAAAAAATAATGTATGGAGCTTTCCAGAAAAACATGAAGCTGTTTTCAACATTGATAATTCAAAAAATGCATTCAAAAAAGTTTTTTAAAACAAAAAAAAAAAGAAAGAAAGAAAAAAAGAAGACACAATATTATTGTTTTGCTGTTGATCAAATAAATGAAGCCTTTTGAGCAAAACAGAGTTTTTCTTTGAAAAAACTAAGAAAAAAAAGCTGAACATTTGAATGGTAGTGTATATGAATATTATATTGTATATTATGAATATGATAAAGTATGAAATAATTTTATTGTTACGGCCACTGAAGGATAAATAGTTAATACAAAGTTATATACAACCCGAATTCCGGAAAAGTTGGGACGTTTTTTAAATTTTAATAAAATGAAAACTAAAAGACATTCAAATCACATGAGCCAATATTTTATTCACAATAGAACATAGATAACATAGCAAATGTTTAAACTGAGAAAGTTTACAATTTTATGCACAAAATGAGCTCATTTCAATTTTGATTTCTGCTACAGGTCTCAAAATAGTTGGGACGGGGCATGTTTACCATGGTGTAGCATCTCCTTTTCTTTTCAAAACAGTTTGAAGACGTCTGGGCATTGAGGCTATGAGTTGCTGGAGTTTTGCTGTTGGAATTTGGTCCCATTCTTGCCTTATATAGATTTCCAGCTGCTGAAGAGTTCGTGGTCGTCTTTGACGTATTTTTCATTTAATGATGCGCCAAATGTTCTCTATAGGTGAAAGATCTGGACTGCAGGCAGGCCAGGTTAGCACCCGGACTCTTCTACGACGAAGCCATGCTGTTGTTATAGCTGCAGTATGTGGTTTTGCATTGTCCTGCTGAAATAAACAAGGCCTTCCCTGAAATAGAAGTTGTTTGGTGGGAAGCATGTTGCTCTAAAACCTTTATATACCTTTCAGCATTCACAGAGCCTTCCAAAACATGCAAGCTGCCCATACCGTATGCACTTATGCACCCCCATACCATCAGAGATGCTGGCTTTTGAAATGAACGCTGATAACATGCTGGAAGGTCTCCCTCCTCTTTAGCCCGGAGGACACGGCGTCTGTGATTTCCAACAAGAATGTCAAATTTGGACTCGTCTGAACATAAAACACTATTCCACTTTGAAATAGTCCATTTTAAATGAGCCTTGGCCCACAGGACACGACGGTGCTTCTGGACCATGTTCACATATGGCTTCCTTTTTGCATGATAGAGCTTTAGTTGGCATCTGCTGATGGCACGGAGGATTGTGTTTACCGACAGTGGTTTCTGAAAGTATTCCTGGGCCCATTTAGTAATGTCATTGACACAATCATGCCGATGAGTGATGCAGTGTCGTCTGAGAGCCCGAAGATCACGGGCATCCAATAAAGGTCTCTGGCCTTGTCCCTTACGCACAGAGATTTCTCCAGTTTCTCTGAATCTTTTGATGATGTTATGCACTGTAGATGATGAGATTTGCAAAGCCTTTGCAATTTGACGTTGAGGAACATTGTTTTTAAAGTTTTACACAATTTTTTTACGCAGTCTTTCACAGATTGGAGAGCCTCTGCCCATCTTTACTTCTGAGAGACTCTGCTTCTCTAAGACAAAGCTTTTATAGCTAATCATGTTACAGACCTGATATCAATTAACTTAATTAATCACTAGATGTTCTCCCAGCTGAATCTTTTCAAAACTGCTTGCTTTTTTAGCCATTTGTTGCCCCCGTGCCAACTTTTTTGAGACCTGTAGCAGGCATTAAATTTTAAATGAGCTAATTAAGTGGATAAAAGTGTAAAATTTCTCAGTTTAAACATTTGCTACGTTATCTATGTTCTATTGTGAATAAAATATTGGCTCATGTGATTTGAAATTCCTTTAGTTTTCATTTTATTAAAATTTAAAAAACGTCCCAACTTTTCCGGAATTCGGGTTGTATATTTTATATATATTATATAAGAATATAATATATTATATTATAATTTTGTTCAAATAAAACAGTATAAGCTAAAATCAACTTCAAGTGAATACAGGCATCACATCATCATAACATACAGCATGAAAAATGTATATTTATAGTAAGACTGGTTAAATATTACAATTAACTGTTTTATTATGACTCAAAAGTAATCTAAATGTAAAAACAGGGAAACGAGCTTAACCGATTAACTGTCAAATAGTTTATATATTCTACAAATAGAATAAATCTCTACTAATGCGTACTGATATCCATCTGTATATCACACACTGCTCAACAAACATATTCCATGTCACAACATTTTAACCAACTTGAAAACCATAAAAAGGAAACTTCAATAAGCTTGGATGTTTGAGAAACTTGAAGCAATAAACTTATCTTGTCTCAGCTTGGTGGGTTCAAGGAACGACCTAAACGGTGACTCTCCGCAGGGACACCATGAACAAAATCCTAGCAATAAACTTCTGGTCTTGCTATAGTTTTACACTCTGTAGGAACAGTCTCAGCAGCCAGCGGTGGAACTCAACTCACTTCTGCTGACATAGACATATGTCTCATCCCTTTCAATGCTTCAGAGAGAGCTTAATTCAATCATTGTCATATTGATCCTGGTAGCATGCGTTCTCCTGACACTGGTCTACTGTAACAGCTTCAGTGTTTAGAAGACTAAGCATTATTGAACATGCAATGACTTCAACAGCTTCCTACATAATATCTGACAGCCCCTAACGATATTTCTTATTCCGTATATGAAAGTGTGTGACCCATAGGAAAGAAAAATCACAAATGAGATCTCTTTAATATCTCCAAGACAGCAATGAAATTAAAATGAGGACAAATTTTTGACTTACTCTGGCTTTCAATATGTATTTTTCTAAATTCTTTCAGTACATCCACATTCATTCTACAGCTCTATACTTCTGTAATTTCATCAACGGTCTCATTTCTATCATTTTTTATTTCCATTGTTTTTAAAAATGTCAAGTTAAAAATATCAGTATCCAAATATTGTCCACAAATGTAGCCTTGATTTAAATGTGCATGTTATGAATTGGTTACAGATATTAAATACTTTTGGGAATTCCTGTGGTGTGACAATCTTTGATTCAACCAAAACAATTGTAAAATAAATTGAGCTAATTGTAAAATAATAATAACTTAAATACTGTTATAAAAATATGGTAAGTGTTTAATAATAATAACAATAATAAGAGAAATACTAGTGTTATTATTATTAATATTATTATTTGTATAGCAGCTTTAATATATAGGCCTATATTTTTTATAATTACCATAATCTTTCATAATAATCTTATATTGATGCAGTACACTGACAGTTTGCAAATAAAATTAAATAGAGAGCAAATGGTGACTTTCTTGAGCGATCAATAGGAACTCAAACATTTTTAATACATATATCCAAGACCAAGACATACACATTCATTCCATAGTACTACACTCATACTATTTCATCATATATCTTAGTTATATCATTTTTATTTCCATTTAGAGTAAATAGAATGTTCCCTTTGGGTTTAAAGAACAATGCCCTTAAATAAAGGATTCAGATGAGCTGAAAAAATAAAAATAAAACTGAAGACAAATTCCCTCAGGTTCACAGTCAGAAGGTGAATCTCCCTCGGGAAGCAGGTGTGCTTCAATATTGTCATTTCCACAGCGCCACGTTCTGTTTCATCAACACACGCCTAATTACATGGAATGTGTGAAGTCATTATAAAACACCTCAGCAGCCTCGGGATTCTCTCATACTCAAGCAAACTGACGAGAAGCTCTGTAATTATAAGAAAACGGAGAGAAAAAACGAAAAATGTATTTTTTATGTCTATCCACAGTATGTGGGTGTGTAATGTGTAACCCCGTCCCCAAACTGCACATAGTTTCCTGCAGTAGACCAGACCATCAATAGGGAATAGCGGTTCTTGCTCTCCTCTCTGGAGAGGGGGCACCACAAAGCCACTAAAAGCTCCCACCAGGCGCTCTGTAGGCACAGACACGCAGCTGCCTTTCTCCTCCGCTATTCACTGTATAATATCTCCACAGGAACATCAGTCCTAACAGAGGAAGGTCTATAAATACCAGGTTGAATGGAGCCGATGCCTGCCTGTGCTCTGTTACAGCTGTTTATGAGACACCGGTGGTCACCATTAAAGTTACTGACTCCCTGACATCACTCCTGATAAAGAGATATATGGAATGCTCTTATCTCACACTGTAATCATGTTACTTGAGGTATTATGTACAAACAATGTTTACAACTGTTGCCTTTATATAAAATGTGCAGTGCATTTGGATAGATGACAAACAGCAAATATATTTATTATTTATTTATATTTTCATTCGACATGAAATTGGGAATTGCTGTGGTGTGTCATTCCTTACTTCATGAAAAACTATTTTAAAATCAATTTTGCTTATTCTTTGTAGTAGTAGTAGTAGTAATATATTGTCATACATATATTATTATTAGAATTTAAATTGTGTACATTACAAAAAAAATAAATACAATTCATGTGGATAATATATTTCAATAATTACTATGACCTTTAAATAGCTGCTATTAGTTGAGAGAGTACATGGACTATTTGTACTTAAAATAACTAATTTGTCACACCACAGGACCATTACAATTGAATGAGTAAAGGCAAAAATGGTGAACTAAGAGACAAAAAGCTGAAGTACTTGAAAAGTGTGAAAAAAGGTGACCAATTACTGGATATTAAAGGTGACCCATTATGCTACTTTTTACATTATGTAATATAAGTCTCAGGAATCCCCAGAATGTGTTTTCAGTTTTCAGCTCAAAATACCCCACAGATCATTTATTATATAATTTTCAAAATGCCTATTTTGAGTATAAGCAGAAACAAAAGATTATCATGCCTATTGTGCTGAAATCATGTGTTTTACATTTAGTCATTTAGCACAGGGGTTTTCAAACTGTGGGTCGCGACCCACTCGTGGGTCACGGAATGGAACAAGGTGGGTCGCACAAAGTCACTTGGCTGCAGCTAATTTTGCGTTTCAATGACACACAGACACTAACACAGTTCAGTCTAGGGCTGCACGAATGTGACGAGTGGGGCGGGGCCTAGTGCCATGGGAACAGAGCTAGGCCGGTGGAGTGATTGGGAAATGAGCAACACTCACCGGTCTCAAGAACCACGGAGGAGATCGGAAAGATACAAAAGAGGAGCGATGACAGTGAAGGACGAGAGAGGACCAGGCCTGGGTTTTATTTTGTGTTTGTTTTTTATTTGTGCACGGCAGTCATCCGAGAGGGGCTGTCGCGCTGTTTTGTGTTTATTTGGTTATTAAAACTTTGTTTGATTGTCCGCCGGTTCCCACCTCTTTCCACGAAGGAGTCATCGAGGCGGTGGGCTGGAGTGAGTTCGCCCCCCCCCCCCCCCCCCGGCAACTCACTCCAGCCCACCACATCGAGCACCCTCGGCGGCAGACTCCTTCGCCCTGCTCGATGGCACTGCGGATTCACCCCAGCGGCGAAGGATCTTCGGCAGCGCGCCCCTCCTTCCTCCCTGGCTTCGGCACCAGTGTAAAACATTAAAATCTTCACAATCACAGGAAGAAGGAGGCGGGAACTGGGAACCCACTCATCACAACGATATAGCCCACCAACATTAATAATGAACTGCAATATCCTTAGTGTGATTTTCAAATTGCAATTAAGTCCGTGTGCGTTGCGTGTTTTGAAGGTCTCAGAGCAATGTCATTAAAAGGTTCAATCGGTCTTTTTTTACCTATTTCACAATTATTTTAATCTCCAAACTGTTTTAGATAGTTCTGCTTTGCTTCTTATGCTTTTCTAAAAAAGTGTTGGATTGTGCTCCGTTCTCGCCGACACACACGGAAGGATCATGAATGCAACAAAACACAGCAGCGCAGATCACACTTCACTGGAGTGAGCCTGCTTCACGTTTTTATGGACACTACATATTTTAACGCCAGTAAACAAAAATTAAAACTTGTAAATTTGTAGTGAAATTTTCAGTTGTACTCTAAAATAAAATGGTTATTTTTCTTAAATACTTAATTTCTGTCATAAAAATTTTAAGTAAGATTAGGTTTAAAGTAATTTCACTCGTTGTTTTTTTTTTTTTTTTAATATTTTGGTGGGTCGTGAAATATATTACACTTGTCTAGGTGGGTCGTGGAATGGAAAAGTTTGGGAACCACTGATTTAGCAGACACTTTTATTCATTTTTAAAGCCATATTAGTTTAAAGGAGCTATGTGGAGGTTTTTAATTAAAGAAAATCTTTAAGTTAGAGTTTTCATTTGTACATGTATGAGCCAACCATGATGTAAAAAAAGAATGACACCTCGACTGTCCACCACGGTTGCCTCTATCAGCCTGTAGGCTCAATTGTGAAAGCAGCGGCAATAGTGTTTTCAAATGGACTGCGGATGGAAAGAAGCGACCAGCCTCCAGCACAATTCAGACACCCACGGACACTCCTCGTAAGTAAAAAAAAAAAAAAAAGATCGTGCGCACTAAGAACGAGCATGAGACTGGCTGCAGTTCCTCTAACGGCCACTGGTGTCAGTAACGGTTAGAAATTTCAGAACCTACGCAATGCTCCTTTAACCTTCTTATATACGGTTTTCTGAGCGCACACTTTCGAAGTACGCGCACAGAAAATGGCTGTCACAAGGCATGTGAGTACTAAACTAAGTTCTCGTTCATGTCTTCACTTAAACTGTCAAAAAAAGCATGATTTACAAAAACCTTTGGTTATGTCTGTGAAGGTAAAAATGTTGGAAACTAAATCACGTTTATATTCGATCTGTGTGGCAGCAGCATAATATACAGTAAATAAATCAATAAATACACTGCTCTCGTCTCTTCAAAGGCTGGGACTGTAAATAGTGTTCTGTGCTCATCAGTGCAGCCAAAGACAGAAGAGAGTTAGCATGCTTTGTTCAAACTTTTGCTTTGGTGTTAGAACTGGAACACCACTTGTGAAAACTTGTGAAACTTGTCACTTGCAATGGTGGCGCTGTGGGTGGAAACGTGCAGATTAAGGGGTGTTAATATCCCCTTCCTAGATCTTCTTCCTACGTCACGGGGAGGAACAAAGTCTGAAAGGCTAATTTTTTCACAAGATTCCAGAGAAAGTCTCTCCAAAACAAGGTAACTGGATTGTCCTTTTTCACATTTTCTGGTTTGGTAGATGCACCGGGACCTATTATAGCACTTAAACATGGAAAAAGTCTGATTTTCACTTTAACAAACTAATATAATTTAGGTGCTGTCAACAGTCAACATTTCTCTAGATTTTTACAATTGTTGACCACACTTTAGCTAATGTAGAAATACTAAGTCTCTGAATTAAAATAAAAAACCTAAAAAAAATTAGAAAACGAAAGTATCATGTCATACTGCAGGACATTGCTGTCACTACTTGAAATATCATGTCAGCTACCCATTTAACACCTGTAATGTGATACCTATGTAAGTGAAACATAATATTTGGTTCAAACTAATGTGTATGACTTCACTGTATCCACTGGGATTTGGCTGGATCGTGAAAAACAGGCTCTGAAATTACTGGTTATCATTTTTCCTTGCCCCTTCAGCCTTGGTTTCATCAACAGAAAACAAAAACCTTTTGGTAAGATATCAAAAGATATTACAGCTCGATTATGAAAACAAACAAAATAACGTGCCCTGGTGAATCATGCAGTAAACAGGGTAAATTCTGATTTCATGTTGCGTTGGAAAAACAGCAATAAATTAGATTTCAGTGTATGAGAATGAAAGCCAAGGGAGAGTCTTGTACAGGCTTGTAATCAGAGAATTGCTGTATGCACTCTTGGAGGGGGTTTACTTCACTATTGCATTAGAGATGCTGATTGTTGAGGGGGGTAGAAGCAAGGTGTCGCAGGTAATGGAAGAGATAAAGAATAAAGACTCAGAGGAAGGCATCATGCTGAGCTCCTATTAACAACCACATTCATGCAATATCAGCGCTGGAGCCCAGCCAAATTTCTCAATGCCGCTCTTATTCAGAAGTATTTCCTGAACCGTTATTTACAGAGTTGGTGTAATCAACTGGTTAGGTTTTAAATAGACAAAAACAAATGCGCTGCACCGAATTTGACTCTAAACCAGAGATTCTCATACTCTGCAACAGTCAATTATACAGGTTAGCTGTCATTGTACACCCAGCACTTCACTGCAGAATTCCACGACGGACCAATCAGTAGAGATGCATAATAAAGGACTTCATATATTTAATACCAGGAGCTGCAATCGCAAGCACAGCAAAAGTACAGAAAAGCCTGTAAAGGATTAGACTGTACTCACAGCTAGGATAATCTGCAAGGAACTGTGGGCCACCTCCACATACTGGTACTCCAGCAGGCAGCCGGCGATGCTGATGTAGCGGTGGTCCTCTGGGGCCCAGGAGGGAGGAGGGGTCACGGGGGTCACCCTGCACCCCGGGCTGTTCTCCATCCACCAGGAGCGATGCATGGAGATGTTGAAGGTCATAATCAGGTCCGTGTCCTGCAGGAGAGAAGAATGAGTCAGAAAAAATGTTTATTAAACATTACCTACATGCAAGAGTAATTTACAGTTTCTGAATAATCTATAATTCAAACTGCAAAAAAAAAGTATAGTATATTCAGACCAGATGTCAAAGAGCATCTTTTAAAAATGGTACTTTTTAAGTTTGTCCATTTCTTGGCAATCGAGTGATTTCAATTATGTATTCAAGCTTATGAGATGTAATACTCTGAACGCTGACTTAACAATGTGGGTCAAATAACAAGCACTCCAGAACATTTTAATCAAGCTAAATCCAGTCCACTCTCGTTTACTGACGGTTAAGAGAGCAACGAATTTATTGCCTCGCATTCTAACTTTTAGGAATTTGTTTATATTAAAATAATCATATATTCTGGCTCACAATCAGTGTAATGTTTACACCTGCGATTTAAGAAGAAATAGCATCCCTAGCAGCCATTGAAGGGCTTGTGTTTTGTTGTATTATTAATCAGTTTGAAGCTTTTTAACATCTGAAGCGCAATTATTTAAGTGGTTCTTATGTGGTTAATTTTTGAGACGTCAAAGGGACTCGGAGAGCAATAACCAGCCAACACATACTTATAAATGTGGCATGAGATTAATTCCACGATCAAATGGCGGAAGAAATCACATTTCTCAAATCCCAAATTCACTTTTGTGTGCCATTTTTCAGCCTTAATGATCTGCATGCTGGCGACTGGAGTGTTTGCAATATCCTGGGTCATTTGAGTGAATGCCAGTTACACAAGCGGAGGATTATTCACCAGGGCTTTGAGTACATAGAGAACATATTCAAACAAATCCATCAGTCTTAAGAAACACACGCCAAGCCTAGACACAAAGCAGAAAGAAAGAAAGAAACAGAGCTCTAACTCTAACACCTACAGAAGCACGACTGCATAAATGTGATGCACGCGTCGAATGCTCAGAGAAATCCCTCTAAAGAGCAGCAATCGCGCATTTTAAAGGCAGATTTCAGGTCCTACAAGTGTTGAAGCTTGGCACTGAGCACACTATTCATGTAGGAACCTGAACCCCCTCAGGAGACATTTTCCTCCTGAAGAAAAACAACAACAACAACAACAGCTTAGAAGTATAGTCTTAAGAAGTGCTTAAAGAAAAAAAAATTTTTTTTCTGACTTTCAGTTCAAACTTTGTAGATTTTGAGTCATATATGCTAATGCACCATTAAAAACTGACAAAATAATTTTTTTGCACATTTCTGCTCTACAGTTTAGTATCATGTTGCACTAAACAGACTTTCATCCAACTGGTGATCATAACAAATGCATAAATACATACATACAGTACATATAAAAAGGAAAAAATATATATAATATTTTTTTATATAAAATTTAAAATTTAAAATCTAAATATTTTTTTAAGTGTCATGTGACACTGAAAACTGGCTGATGTAAACTATATCTTATATAAATTATATATTAAAATGGAAAACAATTGAAATATTTCAGATTACTTAAGTGTAAATATTTTCAAATAAATGCAAAAACATTATATAAATGTATATCAAAACAATGTATAATACATAATGAAATATAAACATGTAATGTTTGTGTATGTATTTGTATATATATATATATATATATATATATATGTGTATGTTTTTTTTAATGATATATGCATTATTTATTTATTTATCATCATTTGACATACCACACACAAAAACTTTTTTTTTTTACTTAAATATGTTCTGCACAAACTTTAAAGAGTAGATATAAAGTTTAGAAAAAAAAACGAACAAAAAAAATGTGATTACATTGGAAAAAATAAACTGCTACCAAATTTCTATACTAAGAAAAAAGCAGCTCTTTAGTGTTTGTCGAAAACTTGCCTCCAGTGTTTTCTGAAGCAGAGTGAATCATCAGAGGGGCCCGAGTCACCGTCCCCATTATGTTTTCTTAAAGGCCGCAGGAGGATCAATCACTCGCCCGCCTCCGTAAATGGCTTCACTGTTTGCCCAGCCAGTGTGGGTGATGTGATAAAGCACTTTTAATCCATTTCAAAACTCACACTAACAGCTGACGTTTTGTTGAAGACTTGCCCAACCTCAGACTGCAGTGTCTATCTCAGCATGAGAATGACACTGGTCGTCTGAAAGGCTCCTGAATAACTCTGCCTGAATAAGCCCTGGTCCTCCTTAGAGGATGCTTAGCACTTCTCGTCCTGCAGAATACAAACAGAGGCCTCGGTGCACCCTCGCTTCTTATTAAAGCATATTCAAAGAACCTGAATGTTTGGATTGATTTGTTTCCACCAAATCAATATCCCTTGTATAGCAGTGCATGGCAAAGCCTTGTTTGTCCTCAGAAACACATGTATCAAGCTCCAATGACAGACATAAATAGCCATCTTAATGCAAAAAATGAATCACAGCTTTGACTGAATACGGTGTCATCCAAGCATTCAAAGAACACTAACATCTTTCACAACCAGACTTTTTGAATCTACAGAGACTTTTTTAAGTCTACATTTTAATAAAATGTCAATATATTTTTCTTTTTTTAAGTAATTATTTTTTCTTTTTAATAATGTTGCAGAGTACACTGTTAATTAAGTATTTACTTATTTTGTATATAGGTCATTTTGTATATAGATCAGCATTATGGCATAGTGTGTTACCAATGGTTTGCTTGGTCACTCTGGTCCCAACTGCCTTAAGATCATTAACAAGCTCCTCCTGTGTAGTTCGGGGGTGATCCTTCACCTTTCTCATGATCATCCTTACCCCATAAGTCTAGATCATGCACGGAGCTCCAGACCGAAGCTTTGTTGTTTTGTATTTCTTCCATTTCCAAATAATCGCACCAACAGTTGTCTCCTTCTCACCAAGCTTGGGGGGTCTTGTAGCCCATTCCAGCCTTGTGCAGATCTACAATCTTGTCTCTGACATCATTTGACAGCTCTTTGGTATTACTCCTGGTCGCTGGAGAGGTTGGAGTGGACAGATGTCTTATACTCCTAACGAGCTGACATTAGGAGTAACTTCTTAAAGTGACAGGTCTAATCGGTGTTCCACATGGGCACATACTGTAACCAATCTACGGGAGCCAGAATTCTTGCTGTTTGGTAGGGGATCAAATACTTTTTTCACTCACTGAAATGCAAATCAATTTCTAGCCTGTATATAATGTGTTTTTTTCTGGATTTTTTGGTTTATATTCTGTCTCTATCCGTTAAAATAAACCTACCATAAAAATGACAGACCCTTCATTTCTTAGTAAGTGGGCAAACTAACAAAATCAGCAGGGAATCAAATAAATATTTTCCCCACTGTACTTGTTGCTTCACTCTTCCACTCTGTTGCTTCCTGTTTCTCTAACAGGTGTAATGAACATCAGCCCAGTGGATAAACGTGATCCATCAGCAGTCAAATAGCAGGACAGGACTGCTCAGCCCATCAGCATTTCAATCTGCAAAGCGGCAGGGGTCTCGCAGACAAACACTCCTCCATTACTCTCCTTCACCGGGACGGGAAACACGGCCGGCCTAAAAGAAGGACTGACAGTGAGGGTTTTTTTAGGACAGTGTCTGGCTGACGTGTCAGCATGCTTTACAGTGAGTGACGGTGGACAGCAGAAAGCAGCTGATGTCCTGCTACGACAATCAAAACAAAGAACATACTGTATTTAGGATTCTGTCGCTTGATGATCACCACAGTGTCAGTTAAATAAAATGATAATTAATAAAAAAGTTTGGGGTAGGAAATATTGTTTAACGTTTTTGAAAGAACTCTCTAACCATGGGTACATTTATTTGACCATAAATAAAATACAGTTTTTATTAGTGAAGTAATATTTTATAGTATATAGTTACAGTATATAGTTGTAGTTATAGTATATTAAAATATATAATAGTTTTCCTCCAATAGTATAATAAATAATAATATAATATTTACATTACATGATATTTATTATAAATAATATAATAGCTATAGTATATTAAAACATTAATATAAATATTAACATGAATATCTTTAACACAATTCCATAAATATCATATGTAATTATCACATTATATATATGAGAATGTGATCATTATATCTATATCTATCTATCTATCTATCTATCTATCTATCTATCTATCTATCTATCTATCTATCTATCTATCTATCTATCTATCTATATATATATATATATACATACAGTACAGACCAAAAGTTTGGACACACCTTCTCATTCAAAGAGTTTTCTTTATTTTCATGACTATGAAAATTGTAGATTCAATCAGCAAGAAGGGGGATGTCTACTCATGATGGGGACGAGAGAGAGAGAGAGCTCAGTGTACAGGACGTTAGCCAAGCCAAGCGATGACAGAAAGATAGAGATGGCGGATATAAAAAAACAAAAGAGCAAGCCATCTGTGGAACAAAAGAAGGCTTACAATAAGGCAAGAAGTAGGACCCATGTAAATATCAGATCATCTTTCCAGCGCTGGAGAGAACTCAAGGAGCAGGAAGGCCTGCGATCGGACACCGAGGTTTCTTTGTTTCTTCTCGATAGGTGAGTAACATTGGCTTTGCTTTGTTTCACAGAACTGCTGTTAAAACACTAGTATGCACTTCAAAACACACAGTACTACCAAAACACATTCGACCAGTATTACCTTAGTAACACAAATTGTTTTCACTTATTGATGACATCATACCCCTGGCCGGCTGGCACAGCAGATTCCACCATAATTGTTGCCTGGGTTGCTTATGTCTGTGTGGGGTAGAGCTCTCAAAATAGGGGCGAGATCCTTTTTGGTTAGAGACATGCTTGTTTAGGTGATTTGAAATATCAACATTGGCTACCAGAAATCACTTACCCCACCTTTAATGTCATTATTCCTGTGACTATAATCCTGTGATTATAAATGACATCATGAATGTCTTTATGGTCACTTTTGAGCAACTGATTGATTTCTGAATAAAAAATAAATAAAAATACATAGGCCTAAATATATATACAGCATATATACATATACATATATATATATATATATGTAAAATACAAAATAATGTAAAATGAAATAAAATAATATAACTAAAACATTTTCCAATTGCATGAGATATAACTGAAAATATAAATAAATAATACTTAAACTGTTAACAGCATTTTCAGTAGTTTCACTAAAAACATTAACACTGAATCACTGTATATGCAAATCAAACAAAGGTGGGATATTTAATCTAGCACCAAGCTCTTAAAAAATATTTCCTGGGTCCATCGACCTCATGCAAGTTCAATATATGAAAATTCATGAACATATTCAGATCAAAGGAACAAATCATGATTTATATTTGTTGACCCACGACTATACTTGAGCATATTTATAGTCTTGCTGTGAAATGCAATTCAAGACGGGCATACTGAGCAGGGCCGACTACAGCTAAAACACTGGTGTTCCACTAGAAACGGGAGATTTGATTTACTCAATGAACAAAGGAACATATTCACTCACAGAGAAATTATGACGCGCCGAATGCTCCCTACGGTTCTGCTGGAACAACATCCTACCATTGCTAAAACACTGAGGACTGCCAGCGCTTCTGGAAATTAGTCGAAAGACATAATATTTGCTGGCAATTAGTGATGTTTGCTAAAGCAATTACTATCCATCAAGTTTGTGCCATGTTCTATGCAAAAATAAACTACATTTTAAAAATTAAATAATAAAATCAAAAAATAATAAACACAGCTATAACTTGTAGAATACATGTATAGACAGATAGATATGTAGACTAGGGCTGGGCGATATGGAGCAAAAAATATATCTTGATATATTTAGCTATATCTCGATATACGATACATATCTCGATATCTTTACAGGAAAAATAACCCCCCAAAAACTACTGCAAAAACAAATATGCCAAATATTACATGTTTAGGGCCCTATGAAACGTTTTATTTTTTTCTTCAAAGACCTCAAAAAAGAGGCCTTTGTTTTGAAGTCGCATTAGTTTTCTTACACATGCTCTTTATTTATGCTTACAAAACCCAGTGGCCCTGTTGGGATAATTCGCCATCATCAGGGATTGTTTGTTGTCGGAAAGCAATCAGAGGGCGTTTGGAGGGGATCAAGATGGGAAGACTCAGCCCTGGGATGACTGTCAGTCATCTTCCCATCAGTAAATGGGTTTCTGCAGGCGAGAGCTACAGGAGTATTTCCCTCAGGCTAGCACCATGATATCTGGTCTGGGGCAGAACAAAATGGAAGATTAAGACTACCAGGGAAAGAATTTATTTATTTATTGAGACAGGCTAAGCCTATTAGAAGTGGCTAAAGTTTCAGAAAGTGAGAATTTGAGATGTTTTGTTCTATTTTTTGCAATTCATTCTCGAGAAGCGTCGTTTACACAAAGATGACAATGAGCGCTATGGACCCCACATGGCTTGGAGACATCTATAGCGCAGCTAGCATGCATTGTCGGCATGCTATGAAGTGATGTCATCACATGAGAAGTGTTTCGAAATATTCATGGCTTAATGTCACACAAATGTGATTTTTTTTTTAGCCCTTGGAGAGGTACTTAAGCTTCTCTGTAACTCCAGCAATGTTTTAGCACTGGGGGAAAAGTAGCAAACAGAATTCTAATGAACCTGCTGCCTCCTTTTGCCTAGTGTTAATGAACTAGCATGGAGCTAGTTCATGTCCATAACTTGAATATGAAAAACTCCAACTAAAGGATAAATATTAAAGGAATAAGCAACAAGCAATGATTTTACCACACTACAAATGATGTATAATGAATAATATTTATAACAATAATAACAATAAAATAACACTAATTATTATTATTAATCGTAATAATACTAATACTAATTATTATTACTATTAACTTTATTAATTTATACATTTGTTTTACTTTTTTAAAAGTATTTATTTTTCTTAAAATATACAATTATTTAATTTTATTATTATTAATATTGATATTATTATGTATGGGTCTGTTATTTATAATAATAATAATAATAATAATAACAATAATGCTATTATTATAGATACATCATTTGATTAAAAAAATATTAATAAAATAATACTTAAAAAATACTAATACATTATTAGTATTATTGGAAATCATATAAATGAATACAACAACAACAATAATAATAATGCTATTACACATAATTCAATTTTGTATTATATCTATTTTTATTAATACAATTATAATACAATTAATCAAATATGTTTATGAAATTATTATTTTCAGCTATTTATTTAATGTTATTGTTGTTATAGGTAAGTAATTCATTAATTAATCAGATTAAAAAATAATATATTGATCAATACAAATTATTTAATACACTAAATTAATAACAATAAAAAAAATCTATAGATTATATGTAAAACCCATACTAGGAGTTATATGACGCTTACAGGTTACAGGTTTCTGTTCTAGTGTCTGTTGAAGAAAAGATCAGAAGACATGTGGAGCACGACATTTGCTTGGCATACAGATCTCACTCACTCTGGTGAGTCCTGGAGTCTCTGTTATTGTCACAGCAATTACAGGACCACAGGACCGGCAGAGGGGTCCGGATCATCACACACACTCTAATTGGCTGTCTTCACAAGGAGGTTTACTCTGAGCAGACTGACACACTGGGAGGTCAGCAATAAATATAACAGAAGCTTCAGGTCCAGGAATACCAACCCAATATTTGTGTTAATAGCGCTGGAACTCTCATAGGTTAGTGTAGAAGTATGGATGAATAGCCAATTCCTTGCTGGTTGCAGTGCATTATGGGATTGCCTTATCTGCAAGGTATTTATAGAAAATGGCTAAAACTGTACAAGTCTGCATGACTTTGCTGCCTACTCTTTGGAATAATCTTCACATTTTGAGCATTTCAAGACAGGCAAGTTTTGAGAACTTATGATATCTTAAAACACTGTCTGTGTGGGAAGGTTCTGGAACAGCGTCAACAGCAAATATGTAACTGTTAGACAGAAAACCTGATTCACCTGCATTCCCTTGAGCACAGCAGCTCTCATGTATAATGAGCAAGTGCACAACCCACTGCGCCACAAATAAAACAAAAGGTGAATCATTTTAATCAGGATAACCATGAACTCAGGTTTCAGTTTAATTTGTTATTTTTGCAGTCAATTATTTTTGAGTACTGCTACGCCAATTTAATATATATATATATATATATATATATATATATATGTATTTAATCTTTATATCTCTGAAGTTTAAAAAATATAAATAACATCTCAAACTGTTTTTACTCAAAGTCTGCAGATTTGAATTTGAATTCAAATATTTTGAATGGAATTATTTCAAAATATCTGGAATATGCCAACATTAATTTTATGACTCTATAATCTTGTCAACAAGTGTCATTTTTTACTCTTTTTTTTTTCCTAAGGAATTTTATGAGTAAAACATGAGACAAACTCCTATATTTATTAATTAAAAGAATTGTAATGAATTCGCTATTATTATTTTATTTTACAGTTTTATATTTTACAATTACTTGGTTTATTTAACAATCAGATAGAATAAATAAATTAAGATATTTAGAACTAATTCTTTACACTTGCATATGTCAGTTTGCATCTATTTTTATTTCTCACAGATATTAGAAGAAAAATCTGAGACAAAGATGCTAGTAAAAAGAAATGAATCAGAACAAGGATTAAATAAGAAAGAAAAAAACATTTAATATTTTTTTTACATTTGTTCTATATTGTGTAAGCAATTTGCTAATTTTTTTATAGTTAAGGTTTATAGTTAAATGAAACATACTGTAACTGAGACTAGTTTACCTGAACGGTTTGATTTTTCAATACAATTTTCCATTTTGTCCTCTGAGAAAATGCCCCTGAAGTACCTGCACTGTTGCTAGGCGAGAAGCACACACCCCAGAGTCAGACGTCTGCGCTGATGTCACAGTTGGCCCTGAGAAAGGGCTCCTTCTGCTCTTTCAGGGCTCTCACTGTCTTAGCTTCTAATACAGCTCCCCTTGTAAACAAGGGCCCATCACACACATCCATTGTGTTCATTTTCCAGATGCTCCACAACAAACATTTTATGCCAGCGGAAGAGTTTAGTGTGTCCATAAGAGCATGAAATTAGCCTGTTTAGCAGAACTGAATTCATTTGGAGCTCCTAAAATAATAGCACATTCTGCCGTGATGCTCCAAAAGGAGCTGTTGCTAATCGACAGGCTCCCTTTCTCGGCCCTCGGAGAGAGAAGACTGTTTGGAGTGAAAGCAGATGCATCTGTCACAGACCGAGATGTGACATTTCAAAGTGTGCGTTAACAGATGGAGGATTGTTTATATTTATGAATGCTCCCGCGCAATGACTGCACATTTAGCACTGGAGGGAAGCACGCCCGCGCCACGCATAGAAATGTCAGGAAAAGAGTGCAACGCCTTCGCTAGAACTGATTCTGAATCCTGGCAGAGCAGCTGAAAGTCAAAAGGTGTGGCTTGGTTATAGAAGTTAAAATGAACAAAAGATGATGATTTAGGTCCGGTAGAAGGAGACTGTCACATTTCGCTCAAACAACATGATTGATTGATTGATTGATTGATTGATTGATAGATAGGACCTATCTATCTATAGGACCTATAAGGATGAAACCTTAGATTTTTGGGCTCACTTTATTGTATCCATTAATTAATGAAAGTCAGTCTTGAAGATCATACTTGAAAAACATCAGAACTGAGTGCGGTGTGCACAAAGCCTAAGACCTAAGAGAGTAATGAAATGTGTACCTTGGTATACTTTGAATTACCTTGTAAATATTGATATAAATTTCATTATACAGTACCATGGCCTATATAGCAAAGTACCATGGTTTTACCATCTGACACCTGGTACAGGCCCAGTACTTTAAAGTAAGAGAGATAGAATAGAGACAGAAGACGAAAGAAAAACAGAAAACGAGAGGGGAGTGGAGGAAGCTTCCAAACCAGTCACCCCTCATCAGTTCCTCAGGCGCTGTATTGATCGGCTCAGCAGGCTGGATATTAGAGAGGTAATTCACTTTTTAGATAGAAGGCGTAGGGGAGCAAGGGCTGCCCCATTTGTTACCCAGGCTGAGGAAATCATTGATACTGCCACACTGTTAGGGGGACCCCTGCGGAGGACAGAGATTTGATGAGGTGGTACGCTCTGACAGAAAGATTGGAGGACACCTGCCTTCTTCATCTCCACCTGAATTCACACGCAAAATAGATCAAGCTGCACACTTTACATTGAGTTTAGCTAGGGACAATAGAGAGTTTCTACTAAAGATGGAAACTGGAAGGAACTGAACAATTCCAATTTAGTACTTTGAGAAAGACACAGTATTTGGGTAAAAAAAAACTTTTCTTACTGTATTTACTGCCCTCAGCAGACAGTTGCCAAATTTTGATAGAGCAGATATAACAAACTAAAACTAAATGCATAATAATAATAATAATAATAATAATAATCAAATCCAAAAATGTTTACACACTATTTTAAAGTGTGGCATAAATGTAGGGCTGGGATAAACGATTATTTTTTAAACGATTAATCTAGCGATTATTTTTTTCGATGCATCGATTAATCTAACGATTAATTTTTCAGACCGATTTGATTTCGATTATCTCCCCATTAATTGACTACTAACAATTTATACATGTTGATTTACATATCTGAATGAAATAAACATGAATTCCTTAACATTGCAATATGTTTATTGCTCTTAAAATTACAAAATAAAAGACTGACTAAGAAAGCATTACTTTGTACTTGTATAGAGATAGCATTCAATAAAACCTTGAAGCCTTGAAAACACATAGCTTACTGAAACAAGCTTACTGAACACATAGGGCCTAGCATTCAATAAAAAAGTTCTTCTTTCAGATGAAAATAACAACAACTTTATGTCTAGCATTCAATAAAAAAGGTCACCCAAAATACTTGTTTAGAGCAATTAAAAGAATACAGTAACCAATGTAAACTTGAGGGCTTTAAGCTAATACAGAGAGTGCTTTTCCAAAAAATAAAAAAATTAACAGTGGGAGCCAGCAGCCTGTCATGGAGAAAAAAAAATCTCTGAATGCTCCACGTGAAACTTTGGCGTTCCGCCCTTTTTCTATCGTGTCTAATGATTTTGGTTAATATGTACGAGGGAGAGAGAGAGAGAGAGAGAGAGAGAGAGAGAGAGAGAGAGAGCCCGTGTAGTTTGAAGACTGTGAGTGCGCGAGCGCACGTGAAACTTTGGTGTTTCGCCCTTTTTCTATCGTGTTTAATGATTTTGATTAATATGCACAAGGGAGAGAGAGAGCAAGAAGCGCTCGTGTTGTTTGAAGACTGTGAGTGCGCGCGCAGCCAGGGCTCTCTCTCGTACGCGCCCTGTCACTGTCACTCACCGATCAAATAAGGCTTTGACAGCCACCAAAAAAAAGATCAATGCAGAAAAACCCCTGGATTGGTTATATAATGTTGGACAGAATGTTGATCCAGCCATCGCGTATATTCAGCGCACATAAGGTAAACGTTTTGCAAACGTTTTTTAGAGAAATAAAAACAGGTCGACGAATCGATGCGCATATTTTGCGTCAACGTATTTTTTTCGTCGACGTCATCGATGACCTCGCCGCATTGTCCCAGCCCTACATAAATGTAATATTATTTTGTCTTAACTAGTTTAAATAAAAAAAAAGTTCATTCATTTATTCAGGAATACTGGCATTGATTCCTTTAGGAATTGGACTACACTGGTAGTGCTGTATGTTTATGGTTCACTAAAAATAATTTATTCACAAGAGGGATTCATTTAGGAATCAGACTATACTAAAAGTGCTGTTTTTTTGGATTCACTGAAATAAACTGACTCCCAAGGGGGATCCATTTAGGAATCTGACTGGTTGCGCTGTTTGTTTTAGATTCACTAAAAAGAACTAAATCACAAGAAGGTTTCCTGCAGGAATTGGACTACACTGGTAGTTCTGTATGTTTATGATTTACTAAAAAATAAACGATTCACAAGAGGGTTTCGTTTGGGAATTGGATTACACTGGTTGCACTGTATCTATTTGATTCTTTAAAAAGAATCAAATCACAAGAGGGATTCATTTGGGAATCTGGACTGTAAGTCCAGTAAGACTGTAAGTAACTAAAAATAAACAGCTCATTAATGCAATTCATTCAGTAGTTGAACTACACAGTTGATGCTATATGTTTTAGGTTCAGTAAGAGCATAAGAGCAGTTTGTTAGAGAATCTGATTAATTGCGGTGTCACTGAAAAGTAGCACATCAATGAAATGCATGAAAAGTAGCAATTAAAGTGAAACTGCCAAAAATGCTCATCTACCATATGTTAACATAGAAATTCTGAAAAGTACAGAAGTAGAATACTAAAATGCATACTCTGTGTGAATTCTAGTAAGTATTTTAGCATAAAATACTATAAAATACTATAGTTTTGTCGAAAGAATGTGTTCAAGTATTTATATATTTCTGCATCTGAACTGTGTCTCTAATGTTTTCTTCATTGCAGACTGGAGACTCTGATCAGCACATTTATAACATCAGCTGTCAGCCATCAATCACCAAACATGTCTTAAAATGCAGTTTCATCACAAACAACCTCAGAGGAAGCATATTTGATAAATATCAAAATCAACTGAATGAATTACGTTTTAATTTCCTTACATCTTACAGATGAAATTGATATGGACACAGTTTTCAATATCCTCCGCTGTGTCTGTCCAGGAAAATTAACAATAGTTCAGGCATTCATTTTAATACCGATAATATCAATGTGAGATATCAAAATTGTTGTTTTGATGTCTAAATCTGATACATTGTAAGCATGTAAGTATTTCCAGTTACATCTTGACAGCTGCCATTGCATAAATAGCAATAAATATATTTGATTTGGACTGAAAAGCTTTATATGAGTTTTTCAAAAGTTTTTATGTAAAAGAAAACTAGGGGAAGAGATAAATTGAAAAAAAAGTTTTAATAAAATATTGCTGATTACATCAGAACTAGATATTTCAAAGCAGCAAAACATGGCAGGGTGGTTTTTGTGCCACGACAATGAAAGTCAAAATGACTCCAATTGAGAGGGAATCACGTTATTTAGCAAACAATGCAGACGGGACAGAGGCACTTTATATGTGACACAAACCCTCTTTTAGGTCATTATTGAGAGTAGAATATGGATGATCAAAACAAAGGAAGGGAGAGAAGATGAAAGCGAAAGAAATCAAAAGCCAATGAGCCTCGCAGGAAAATAGGGCAAGTTACAGCAAAATTCTTATCTGCATGTCATTTACACAGCGAAAAGCAAGAGAATCATAGGAAATGATAGAGAAGAGGAAGTGGAAGGGTAGATGAGAGTGGAAGGAGTGTGAGGGCTTCCAACCTCTGCGACTGCTTTTTGGAGGGCAGATGAAAAAGAGCAGGGGATGAGGGTTATAAATGAGACAAGGGCAAAAGAGAAAGAGCTGAAGATGTGGGTTGTTTCAGGGATGATACATGGCACTGGGTGACTAATTACTGTAGAGCTTTCTTTATGCACGATCCTGATTGGTTGCCTGTTGCCATCGAGCGGTCGTTATTAGACAGGTTACACACAGGCCAAAAGACACACAGACACAACAGTCCATGCTTAGAGAAAATTAAATACTGCATTCCCTAACTGGTGCGGCACTTTTCCCTAACAACCCATATGGATAAATGAGCCGGCTGCATGTAGTTGAGGCGTCTGAGACATTATCATGCTTCACTAAAGACAAGCACCATATGCAGTTGTTGTGATTGCACTCAGGCTTTACGGTGGACTCAAATAGCGGTAAAACAGCTGTTGGGAATTGAAGGGAAAGCATTAAAGTCACATAGCCTGGGTGCTAAAGCAATAACAGGCAGCTCTCTGAAACGGAGCGAAGTTTGAGTAAACGTCAAGGTTTCTTTCTTTTGTTTTTGTTGCAGTGTCAAGTCACAATCTGGTAATTTTGGCCATTTAGAGGGGAAAGAAATCAAATGGAGCATTAAAATGAGTTGAAAGATCTACAGAGAGAAACCGGGGAATGGTTTCAGGCGGGAGGCAGGGTAATCGAGCAGACAGCAGAGGCAAGAAAGGTACAGACAGAAGTGTTTTAGTGTTGAGGCAAGGTTAAATTCGCATTCGACTTGTGTGCTTGTCTGACTCACATAAAGGGGAGATCAGGGATACCTGTAACACAGCACAGGGTCAGTTGTAACACTGTCAGTTTAACTGCTTATAAATTATGGACAGGGATGAAATGGCTATCAATCAGGAGCACCGGCTTCTGGGTAAAAAACTGAATGTGTTATCTCTCAAAAATTTTATCATTTGTCATCATAGACACTACATTTAAACGTTTGGGGTCAGTAAGATTATTTTCTTAATAGCATTAAATTGATCAAAATTTAAATGAAAGACATTTATGAGCCTACAAAATATTTCTATTTCAACACTGATAATAATATGAAATGTTTCTTGAGCACCGAACTTAAGAAGCGTGCTGGGTTATTATTGCAAAACTATAAAAAATATGCTTACATTACTTTTAAATTACCATTAAAAAGTGTTAATTGACAAATAAAATAAAATTTAAAAAATATAAATATTAGATGAAAAACCAAACTAAACAAAGATTAGATTGATAGACAGACAGATAAAAATACATAAAATTTTAATCTGAAATAAAAATATCCCCCCAAAATAATATTTCCAGTAATAATAATAATAAAAACAATACTCCAAACACAATATTTTAAAAAATTAACTAAAATGATATAAAATAACACTGGGATCATTTGACACTGGAAACTGCTGACAATTCAGCTTTGTCATCACAGGAATAAACAGTATTTTTAAATGTATTAAAATAATATATATATATATATATATATATATATATATATATATATATATATATATATATATATATATATATATATATATATATATATATATATATATATATATTTATGACTTTATATTGTAATAATATTTCACAACATTACTGTTTTATTACATTTTTGATCAAATACATGCTGCTGTTACAAGCTAGTTCTATAAGCAGTGTTGGGGAGTAACTAGTTACATGTAACGGCGTTACGTAATTTAATTACAAAATAAATGTAACAGTAATCAGTTACAGTTACTAAGAAAAAATGAGTAATTAAATTACAGTTACTTATGAAAATTGTAACGATTACAAAGAGGATTACATTTGAATATTTACACACATCCACATACAGCTTATTTCTTTCCCAAATTGCACTAAGACATATTGCCCATAATCTCCGAGACGCGGAAAACACATTCGTAGAATCCAGTCATAAAAATGGAATTCAGCCTATAACGCGGACGCAATATGCCACATTTTGGACGAATAAATCAAAAGTAGGTCAGTACACTTGAATCAAAACCCGATATGGACTGATGTCTGTGAATATTAAGCCGCAAAAAGACTGAATATGAATCCTGCACGTTCTGCGTGTCTGTGTAAATCAGGCGCTGACTGGACATCGGGAGAACCGGGACTATTCCCGGTGGCCTGGCAGACAATTTGGCCTTCTACTTTAATATTGTTATTGTATAACTGCAGGCCGAATATACTAAAGTGATTATTTCCGAATCCGCCATTCGATAATTAAATCTCTAATAAATCATGAATCGGTTAGTCGTGACTGGCAATGGTTGGGCTCGCGCGCTCTCCGCGCCTCCGCCGAACGGTTTGGATCAGACTCCGAGTAATCAATGCGAGTGAGAGAGACCGGAGTGAACTGTGTAAGCGCACAGCTGGAGCAGAGAAGCGACACTTCTGTTCAGGGTTTCAGGTGCAGGTCAGTTTCATCTGTAAATATGCTCATGTAGTTTTGTCTTTGTTTACTTAGTCAAGCAGCAGCAGCACATTGCTCGCAATCACTCAAAATACTGTATAAACGATGTCATTATTATCTTTTGTAATGTTACAGTAGTAAGTTAGCAGACAAATCATCATATTTTATCATAGGTTTAGGGGGAGCTAGTGGATACAAAAACACAACCCTTAGGAAAATTAATATAGCCTATGGTATGGCACTAACCGTGGTTTAATTATGGAATTTGTAGTAAAAATAAATACAAGTGGTAATTCATTTGCCAAAAAAACAAAATTGCACTTACAAAACATGGTAAAAGTCAAATAAAAATCTTCAGTATTAAAGTCATGAGAGAGATGGATGGATAATGGAAGTGAAGGTGCAGTTCAGGAGAGAACTCTTAATTACGTTGCAAGTCCCCCAACCTAAGGATTCAAATCTTTTTCATATCAGGTCCATAAAAAAATAGGGTTGTCCATGTTTCAGAATGTGTTGTGGGTGTATGAGTGTGAGATTTCCCAGCCTATTGTTTTCCCCAGTCCGCCCCTCATGGAAATTAATCTCTAGAACAGTCACTTCATGAGCATTTTTTACTTATTTTGAGAAACTATCATCATATCATATACAAAGAGACAGCAGTGTTTCAAAAAGACACCAATGTTTCAGGAGTTTAGTACACAAAATAGGACACATGCTTATTAGATAACCGTATTTGAGTTGATGTATATGCTTTTATTTTTTATTAACTATTTTTCCCCAAACCATTGTTAGATGCAGTTAGATGCCTGTAGTTATGCAAAGATTTGGTTTCAAAAACAGTATCTATAAACTATTTCTTTTGATTTTAAATCTGCTTTGAACTTCAGATCAATCTCTAAGTAAAGTCTGATTGTGTGGTGGATGTGTTCAAATTTGATCATCTTAATTCAGGTGATGAAGGATGGTGAAAGTCTGACAGTATTGAGCACTACTGTAAGGTTAAACCTGCATGGTGTAAAATAGTTGAAGATGATTAACAGTTGCAAATTAACATTCATTAGAAATTTATAAAAGTAATCAAAATGTACTCAAAAGTAATTAGTTACATTACTTTATTAAAGTAATTAAAAAAGTTACACTACTATTACATTTTAAATAGGGTAACTTGTAATCTGTAACCTATTACATTTCCAAAGTAACCTTCCCAACACTGTCTATAAGATAAGTTAAGGTCAGCTAGTTCAAAATAATTCTATAAAAATATTAAATCATCTTACAGACTCCATTTACTTGACATTGATAAACAGTTTATGAACAAGTTTTAAGACCATTTTAATCTGTAGCTTTCAAATGTAAGAAAACCATATCAGTATTTGAGATAAATAGCACCAAAAACACCAAGTTCCAGATTTGAGAGCAAACAGTGCTACAACCATCCCCGGTTTCCCCTAATCAGTTGCTAGGTTCAAGCTGAGTTGAATTGAGTGCCCTAAAAAGCCTCCTAATCACTTAGACAGAGCAGTGCATCAAAGCCAGCCTTTATATGATATGAATAGTCTAATTGAGGTCAGAATGTTGGGCAAATGAAAAGCATGTGATTTTTGTTTTCCTTTTGCAATGCTCTTCAGAGAGCACTGATGATTGTAGTCTATTGTGCTATTGACTTTGACCATAATGGTCAGTGGTATAAATACACATCTGAGAGAAATGAAAGCATGCACAACTGATTCATTATATATATTTTTTTTAAATCTTGAAAGCACTGCCAAAAGCTGGGGCTTTTATTTACTACCACTTTTTATGAAGACCAGCTTCATAAAGAAGTCCTAAGTAACTTGCTCAAGGGCACTGTGACTGTAGTAGCAGGAAGTGACATCAGTAATCCCTCATCCTGTTCACTTATAATCCTTTTCAGTATCAGAACATTAACCTTTCAGCTGTCAGCCCAGATCATTAACCACTAAGCTACCTGTGAAGGGTACAATTGGTGAAGAAAAGTCCATTTGAAGAAATCGAGAAAACAGTTAGTCACTCAATCATCACACTGTTGTGATGTGTCTAATCCGCTGCTACAACTACTTTTTGACCTTTCAAAGATGGACATCCAAATGTGAAAAGAAATCTGTCCTTCCTTTTCACTTCAAATATAATTTCTGTCCATTTGCTGAACTCTAGGTGGCAACCAGGGGACGCCAGAGGGCAAAGGGTCAGAGCGGGCCGCCCTCCGATTGACATCTGTTTCGTAGCCATTAAGCGCCGTTGTCACAAAGAGCTGAAAGAGTAGGCAGGTGGGGCTTTCAGTAGGACACAAAAGAGAAAATTACATCTTAAATTCGAGGTTTAAGCTATAAAGCCAAATCAATTGAAGAAAGAAGTCCTTCATCCCCTAACTCTGGAGTCTGTGCACGGCTCGTTCTGGAGCAGACGCTTAGATGTGGAAAGTGGGTCAAATGGATATAGCTTCTTCTCTGGAGGGGCTCTGCTGCCTTTCTGAAGTTTTTCCCCTCCTTGCGGGTCTCAAGAGACCCGTCTGCTACGACCGGCACGTGTGCAAACCTCTGTCTCGAAACGCTGTCAGGGTGCAGCTGGGCATCATGGATAGAAATGTCAGCCGCTTTCTACAACTAGCTTGCGACCTCTCTCACCTAAAATTCTTACTTATGTTACAAGATGAGATTGTTCACCGTATCAGTTCCGTTTCAATGCTCTTCTTGGTTCTTCAGGTAATTTCTAGCTATTTTAGGTGTTCTGAATGATAAAATGCCATTTCCACTAAATCCTAAATCATTATACGTTCTATGATAGAAAAATTATATTTTAAACATTTCTGGGGAAAAATATATTTATATATTTTCTGTTTGTCAAGGCTGAATTTGCTTTGATCAAAATACAGTTAAAACAATAACATTCTGAAAGAATTATTACAATTTAAAATAACTGTTTTCTATTTTTATATATGTTCAAATGTAAATTATTTCTGTGATCGCAAAAGCTGAATTTTTAGCAGCCATTCAGCAGTCTTTTTAATTTTTTATTATATTACTATCAGTTAAAAACAGTTGTTCTGCGTAATATTTTTGTGAAAACCATGTTGTTTTTTTAAAGATTATTTGATTAATTTAAAGCTAAAATAAAAAACATTTGTTTGAAATAGAAATCTTCTACAACGTTATAAATGTCTAAAATAATCATTAAAAAAAATGATATAGTTTTATATTTTAAGATTACAAGCCTGGGTCTAGACAAGAGTAAGTCATTAAATTCTATACAAAAAAGACTTTTGAAATTAAGCTAAAAATAAGTATGGGGAAAAACATCTTAGATAATAAGAATCAACCCCAGGCAAATAAAAGTGTACGTAAATGTAAAAAAACAACACGCAGTACACAATGATTATTTATGCAAATTATTGTACTCCTGTTCTCCCTATTTTTTGTTTGTTGTTTTTTTCTTGCCAAAATGGATCATTAGCAAAGCAAGCCTAACCATTCACTACCTGCAGGCGAAAGTTAACTGTATATGCAAATGAGTCGGTTTTTCTACGTGGTAGAAAAAAGGCTAAGCGGTACATGTGGGAAGTAGAACAGTTTTACATGTTGTTCTATAGATGAAGTGTCAGCTCTTTAAAGAGCTGGGCCAAGCCAGTGGAGAAACACAGAGTAATCTCTCTCCTGCACACACACGGCTGGGCTCATCAAAAACCAATAACACCATCTCATCATTAGCCTTCTGTAAGATACACGGCTCACACACTGACTAGGGCTTGACTACGTGTCTCTACATCTCCCATGGAGACGGTTGTGTCACACTGACGGAGGCTTGAGAACTGCTCTGAAATGCAGCACCAGCACTGGAGACTGAATTTTTACAGCAACAAAGGCCATATCTGAAGCTGCTTAAGGTCAAACTAATACCCAGCAGATGCAGAACAAAAGGATTTAGAGGCACCTGCGCAATCGCAGGAATTACGAGCAGCCGGTCTAATACTGTACAGCGCGCTCTGTGCAATTTAAATAAATAATAGCTAAGCACAATTGCATGCTGACATAATCCAGAGCAAAGTTCTGGAATATGCTATACATAATTCTTCTAAGGGAATGTGTAATATTGTGTGTAAGGGCATTTTATGCTACTAGGCCTGCAAGGGTTGGTCTAAATCTTAAAAAATACATGATATTCAACAAACAAACCCACACAGACATAAACATAAGTATACTCTTACCACCCTAACATAAAAATGGTAACTGCAATATTATGCAAATTTCAGACACTTGGGAGCAAAATGATAGTAACAATGAATCATAAGGAGAACAGACTCAACAAGCCGTGAATATCTGATGTGTATGTGTGTGTGTTTATATATATACATCACATCATGTAAAAACACAGCAATGCAACGCTACAAGATAAATCGCTCCATCTGTCTTTTGTATAGGAACTGATTAAATTCCACCGGATTTTTCATATTCCGAAAGCTTTTGTTCTGGATGTGAATAAAGACACGGCAAAACAATGTTGTGCTTATGTTTGATGTTCATGATGAACAGTCAGTTTTTGAGCATTCATTTTTTTATGTAACATATTGAACCTTAAAGCTGTTTTGTTTTCCGCAAAGCCACACAAACACAAATAACATAACATGTTCATATTGTAATCTTACTGTAATCTCCAGATCTAGAGGGAAAAACAGGTTTCCATTTGTAAATAAGAATCTAATGCTGTCTC
The DNA here is from genome assembly GCF_963082965.1 of Carassius carassius. Lineage (NCBI taxonomy): Eukaryota > Metazoa > Chordata > Actinopteri > Cypriniformes > Cyprinidae > Carassius > Carassius carassius. The sequence continues at coordinate 6,464,510 of NC_081781.1, read as the reverse complement.
CAAAAACTAATCTCAGTAAACATAAATTAAAAGAAAAGAGCATAAAATAGTATAACAAAAAATAATTTAATGGTTGTGCTTTTGTTCAGACCCCTGACCCTATTAAACTTTTAACTAGAACATTTCAGCACTCATTTGAACATTTGAACTCTTCCCGTTTACGGTACACAAATCTAGGCCTCAAATCATGCTGATAAAATGTGCTCTTCATTTTCTTATGATATTCACCTGGCAAACAATAAAACTGATGAAAAATCCTATAGATCTACACTGTACGTACAGACGTACTGTATACAGGTGCATCTCAAAAAAATGTAATATCATGGAAAAGGTCTTTATTTATTTTTTTATTTAATTAAAAAAAAGCTAACTTTCATATATTCTAAATTCATTGCACACCAACTGAAATATTTCAAGAGTTTTTTTTTGTTATTTACAGTCCTCTTTTCACATGAAAGTAAATTTAGCATTTCATTTGGAAATCAAGGTCTGGAGTCTGGACGAAATCTGGAGAGGCACTGAATCCACAGTCCAGTGTGAAGTTTCTGAAGGTTCTGTGACGTCTGCTGGTATTGGTCCATTGTGTTTTATCAAGTCCAAAGTCAATGTAGCAACAAAGAAATTTTGAAGCACTTTATTCTTCCATCTGCTGACAAGCTTTATGGAGATGCTGATTTCATTTTCCCACAGTGCCAAAACCACTTCCAAGTGGTTTGATGACCATGATATTACTGTTCTTGATTGGCCAGCCAACTCACCTGACCTGAACCTCACAGAGAATCGATGGGGTGTTGTGAAAAGGAAGATAAGTAACATTCGACCAAACAATACAGAGGATCTGAAGGCCGCTATCAAAGGAACCTGGGCTTCAATAACACCTCAGCAGTGCCACAGGCTGATCGCTTCCATGCCACGCCGCATTGAAGCAGTAATACATACAAAAGAAGCCCCAACCAAGTATTGAGTGCATAATTAAACCTGCTTTGGAGATCTTGAACATTTCTGTTTTGTAAATCTTTTTTTGATTGACCTTTGAGAAAAAAAACAAAACAAATTGAGATACTGATTTTTTTTTAATTTTCCTAAGCTGTAAGTCATAGTCATCAGAATAAAAAAAACAAAAACCTTGAAATATTTCAGTTTGTGTGCAATGAATCTAGAATATAAGAAAGTTTGCTTTTTTAATTAAATTACAAAAAATAAAAACTTTTTCATGATATTCTAATTGTTTTGAGATTCAACTGTATCTGTATATCAAAGACACCTAATTCAAATAAACCATAGCAACACCCTAGTAACCCCCTATTAGCCACTCAGAACAACAGGAGCCACATAGCAACACCCTAACAACAGTTTTTTTGTCACATTCAATCAATACTCACATTTTGTAGAAAAATCAGAACTTAGTTTCTAAAGGTTTTGAAGATTCAATTTCCTGAATCCTGCAGGGATTCCACAAGTAATTGGGGTAATAATACCAATTACTTGTCGAAATGCTATTTTTGTTCACAGTGAATTCAACTATTTTTGTCTGCCAATGCCATCTACAGCTTTCTTCTTGAACAGAATCAGTCTGCTCTGATAGATTTCAGCTTGGTTTAATAATTGACCTCTGGCTGCATTTTAATTTGACTAATGTCACAATTATTCTCCTGATCTAATGAAGTTATTTGTGCCAGAAATAAATAACCTACAAAAAAAAAGGCCCAACTCAAGCCTGTTATCATAATTTGTTAAACTGTATTAAACAAAATGGTCCATAGTCAATTGAGGTAAAAGCTTTTCCGCTCCCAGTTTGGACTGAGGCCCAATTTATGAGTGCCATTTAGGAGAGTGCACGGATCAATAATGGCCATGAACTGCCGTTCAACATACTGTACATCTCCAGAGGTACAGGAGTAAACCGCAAACTACAGATTCTGAGCAAAGTTCAGTGTAGTCAACCCAATTACTGGCGATAATGTTTGTTGAAAAGTTTCTTTTCTTTTTTCAGCAATAACTAAGATGATAAGGAAAGTGAGCATTATCTGTATACTAGAAATGAGCATTAATAATAAGGTGATTTGACAAAAATATAACAAGAAAAAAAAAAAAAACATTGCACTTACAATACAACTATGCGCTAGTCAGCATGTGTAAGCTACGTTGTGAACACGCTTCCTCTGAAACAACTTGCTTGACCCATAAAAAACAAGTTAGAATTTTCATGATCTTGTTAAATGTAATGTACTTGACAACTAGTTTTAGTCAGATTAAAATGAACTAAAATGAAACACTACAACATATTAATGTACATTAAATATTGACTAAAGGCATGTTTATACCAGGAACAATTACTATGGTTATATGAACATCCACACCAATGGAAAGTTTTGTTTATTATAAGCGCATTATGCAGCTTTGTCGTCTGCCATTTTAAATGATCTTTTTAAAGTCAAATGGATTCTGATTTGCTGTCAGTATTATTTTTTAACATTAAACAGCTGGAAAAGGATTAGGGTAAGAGTTAGGGATAATTTGTTCTGAAAGTGTTTCCAACAATACTGTTTCTCATTGTAGTGACTGTTAAAGTTAAAGGTGTGGACTTCACAGTTTTTATCAAATTAGAATGATTATTAAAACGTTATAGTTATAATTATCACCCTTGGTGTGAACAGGCCATAAAATGTAAGTATATTTTCATCAATAGACAATAATGATGACGAAAAAATATATAACTGAAAGCTAACTGGCTCCACACAATATGAGTGGTTGGTAAACCACTTTCAAAACAGTCATTTTATTTGCATTTCAATTAGTACCTAACCTTAACCCTAACACGCTTCAACTTTAAACTGAGATAGGAGAAATTATTTTACCACGGGAAAAAAAATGACACACATCATCTTTAAGCATGCAGAAACAGTCTATAAACCAGAGGCGATGATTTATATGGAGCATGCAAAAGTGTTTATTTCTAATGAGGCAGAGAGGATAGACTGCTAGGTGAAGATGAAAGATGGAACATGCAGAGCGTGTGGATGTGTGTTTGTCCAGGTGGGCTTTAGGTAGGAGAGTGGGATAGGGACACAGCTCATTAATTGGGAAATGGGACTCCTGGCGGTTGAGGCTAAGAACATCTGTTCCCCTGACAGGACGTTTGCGGCCGATTCTGCACCACATTGCTTAAGGAAATGTTGTGCTTTCCATCAGGAAATGAAATGGCCCCTTTTGGGATGATGCATTTCCACAGTTATCAACATCGTATACCTAGCAAAGTTTTTACATTTTCATTTTTTTTTACTTTATAACATTATACGGTGTGTTATATTGACGTTGTGTTATATTTCTAACCCTAACCCTAACTGTTCCCTTTGAGGCTAATATTAATTCTAATGTGAGCTAGTTAATAATTTCAGCTGGAAAAAAAAAACACTTAGTCTATTGACTATTAGCAACTTCGCATATGCAACTACATGTCAACTAACTTTCATTAGAGTATTTGTAGGCTTAGGTAAAGTTTAGGGTAGATCGAATTTTGATGTACTTGCAATGTTAGTTATAGTCAGTTTGTCTGTTGGGGAACCATCAAAATAAAGTGTTAGCATATATTTAGCAGACATACTACTAATACTCCAATGAATGCTAGTTGACATGTAGTTGCATAGTTACTTATCAACAGCTGTCTAAAGGGTACCATTAAAATAATCAAAGTGATATTACAATAAAAATAGTTCAAAGCAAATGCGTCATATTACACATTAGCGGATCTGATATCTGATCTTATGGCTGTTTGAGAAAAAAAAATATTATTACTACTATGCTTATTATGGTCTTTGCTTCAAGTTAAGTAGCATAAGAAAGATGTTAAGATATATGACTTATAATACCTTATAACTATGAGAAATATAATCCATTGTAACTTAAGTGGATGCAACATGTTCACTGTGTGTTATAGATCATCATACTCTTAAAAGCTATAACCACAAATAAATAATTATTATAATACATAAAAACAGTTCTTATGAATATTCAAATGATGATATGGCATATTATAAGGTTTTTAATAATGTACTATGCATTAATTATAAAGCCTTAAGAACACCCTTATGATGTATTATAAATATGGGCTTCATAGAAAGTGTTACCAAAATGTATATTTCAAACTAATTTCTATTCATCACACAATCCTGAAAATATGTTTAACCTGAAGAAATATAACTTTGCCACTAAATTTCAGAAAATTAGTGCTGTGTGGGTTTCTAACACAGTGCCTGATAGATTGATTGAAAATTTGAATCTTTCCCCACCTTCTAACCACCACAATCAATCTCTCTATTTTTTCAACAACTATGTATACAGGTGGAGCTGGGGAAGGTGGAGGGATTCAGAAGAACTCAAAGCATGCAACGAAATGCTCTAGTGAATGTCGACTAACCATTTAAATGTAAAGCAGCAAGCTCATTGGCTGCATATTCAACATGAACCAATCAGCTTGTGCCAAGCAGTTTAATGCTGTGAACATTATTAGTTTGCATTAACGACTCATTGGACTGCGACATCTAGAGTTTCATGACAGAACTTGGCATTTATTGTAGTTTCTATTCACCCCTATAGAACTATAACAGCTTTCACTTCCGAGAACCTTTGAAATGTGAAAAGGGTCCATAGATGAAGTCACTTGTCACATCTCTTTTAAAACTAGTTGGAAACATCATGTGCTATCCCATCTGTTGCACGTTTCATTCTCAGCTAATGCATAAGACATGCATTCATCTTCATGTGTTTTATTGTAGTTGATGAACCCCTTAAAGACAGCAGCTGTTTGCATTGAAAACATCTTATGTTGATCAAGTTAGCATTAACGCGACCTGGTAAAACAGGCAAATGGAATAGGCGAGACCGATGGGTATTGTGCAACTACAATTATGTTCCCTCCCCTAACCCCACTTACATCCAAATTGCTGCCATGGGAGACCTTTTGAGAATAATGGTGGAATGGCTACACAATCATGCTACTAACACTGCTGACCTACAAATAATTGGGAAATGAGTTTGCCAGAGGCCTGCAGGGGTGTGTGTGTGGGGGTGTATTAGCAGGGGAGTTTGTGATTTGGTTCATTTCGCTGATCTGAACTGCCTGAAGTATCGTGCCTCCTTCCTCCAATCACCTTCTGAGGAGCAGGTGCAAGATGGTAAATGGAGAGCTACCCCCTAACCATATGCCACACACACACACACACACACACACACACACACACACACACACACACACACACACACACACACACACACACACACACACACACACATCTCCCCATCACATGTCTCTCTGTGATAAGCCCAGAATAAACCCCAGCAGCCACAAACGAAGGGCTCTGGTGTGCCTGGCATAGAGATGGAAAACAAGAGGGTGTCTGGGTCATAATGCACCCTGCAGAGACAAGTTGGACCCCAAGGCGGTGAGGTCAGTGCTCTTCTATAGGGAGGCAGGAGAGTGTGCCGACACCATTTGCGCCACAGACAAAGTGACAGGGGCCAAGCGTATCCAACAAGCCCAACCGGCCGGAAATGACACAAAGGCAAACAATTTGGTTTGCTGCCTGAGTAGCACTGGCGCGAGGCGAGCTGTGCACCCTGTTTTAATGGAATCACAACCGCGCACAAAGACAGAGAGGGGGGTAAACACAGTGTCTTTGCTTTCTCGGCCCCCATCAGGCTTTCAGCTGCTAAATAAAATGATGCCATAAAAATAAATGAATGAGTTTAAAAAGCAAATGAAGAAGCTCACAGTTGCTTTGAGTGAGACTAGACACAAACATTCCATTCAAATTAAATTTATGCTCTAGAGTTGGAGTACTTGGACTTTTCACACAGTACAGGCGAATCCACATTATGTGTAACAGGAAAGATAAAAAATAAGTAACAATGTAAACATTAATAAACACTTTCGTTGTCCATGTTGAATTCATCCATATATGGTGAGGACAGTCATACGGAATCTTTTTGACATTATGCTGTTTTCCCAACAGTGAACATCTGACTTCAAGTGGTTAACAATGGCTTCAAGCTTCCATGCATACAACAAGTACTCAGAAAGATGTAAATATCCAGAAAGGCATGCAAACATGCCAGTGGCTCTTTACTTGAACCCTCAAATCAAATAAACACTTGTTTGCAATCATTCAAAACGGAATGATGAATGGTTTCTGTGAATTTTAGACAAGGATAAACTTCTCACTAACAAATAATATTGTGTGTCTAGCCCAAGCCTGTGGGACCGAGAGGAGGTTTAACCAGAGATCCACGAACCTGAACCTGGATCATCAATCGCATGGTGTAACGGCTTCTGCTGCTGCTTTTAATTTCCCCAGTGCCTCTGAGTCCTGACTCCGTATCGCTGGAAGGAGTTTCACTTTAAAGTGACAAAGGCATTTACTGATGGAGAAATAATGTCAGTCGATGCCGGACTCTGAGCCGCCCACTCCGATGGGAGAGCGTCATTTCTTTGCAGGAAGATGCAAACTTCTGATCTAAAGCCTCCAGTGTCAGGATCATTTGCATTTAATTGCAATACCAAAATCCACTCACATGTTGAAGGTTTAACCATCAGAGTGTGTTATGGGAAGCCATTAAGCCTGGATCAGTACAGCATGTTTAAGCAAGCATGTGCACCTGGATGAAAAGTCAAGTATAGCTGGTCACCAGCTTATGTTGTTAGATGCTGGTGTACTGTTGAAGGTTTCTTAACTTAACCAGCCCAATTTGTCTAAATATTGGTAGCAAAATAATTTATTCCATCAGAGGAGGTATTACATATCACATCATTCATAATTGTCATGCTGGTTTAGGCAAGTTTGACCATGTATGATCAGTATGACCATGATGGAAATCAGACGATCCATTTCAATTCAGTCTGATTCATTCTAGTGAATCATTCAGCTTGAGTAAATGAACAGGTTAAGAAACTATTTGAGTCTATGTACAATGTTTTTGATTAATGAAAATGTGTCTTCGTTGTACTTCAGATACATTCAGATATCAGTTTATAAAAGTTGGTTCTAAGTCAATTATAAATTATATAATTGGTTTTGGGTGAACTTTCCCTTTAAAGATGCACTATGATGCAATACACAGCAACACATTACAATAAGGCCACATTAGACAACATTAACAACGAACAGTGTATTTGTTAATCTTTTTTAAAGTTCATTAACTGTTCATAGTTAATGTTAGCTCACTTTCATAAATGTTAGCAGTTATAACTTTAACTTAAAAAAAATAAAACTAAAGTAAATAAATGAAGTTTAAGTCGAGGACTAAAGTGATTTAAATAAACAGGTATAACTGAGCTATACACACAAACGCACATCATATAAATGTACTCATTGAAATATAGTCCATGTTTGACACCGATGCACTAGTTAAGAGTCAAACTGAGGTTATGATTAATATTGTCAGTCTTTCTTTATAAAACATTACCTTGTCACCAAAACAAGACAGGTACAGATAAAGAAAAAATGCACAGATGGAACATGAGATTTCATTTAGCGTAGTTTTCTAAATTTATAGAACAATCTTTGAATAAGTGATATCCATCTCCTACATGGAGCAAATGAATGTCTGATTGTTACTCCAATTATAGGTTTAATTCCATAGATTGAAATCCACTTGCCAGCCCGATAGCAACATTTTTGTGCTGTCAAAGTCAGTTTAAGGAAAAAACCACCGGTTCTCATGAAAATTTCAGGCTGCCAAGACTCTCATTGATTTCCATGAAATCCAAAACAGAGTGGCTATGCCTAGAATACATCTAACTTTCACACCTAATGTGGCCGATCGCAAAATCAACAGATTTCATATTCAGAACAAAGGCCAACCATCCATAACCCGAAGACACAGTGAGCACGTAAGTCATCTGAGTCCACGCTATTGCTATGACAAAGGTAATCAATCACTCCTTTGTGCAATTGGCATTCTGGTGTGGACTGGTGGAAGTGTGCAAAGATAATGAATCAGAAGACTGGAGCACATGTCCCGGTCCCATGAGAGGAGCTGTCACAGAGGGGATGTGACGGGGGGTGTTTGGGCGTTTGGCTTGAACGAGAAGGGTTCACATGTCTTTTCTTGTCTGCACAGCTAAGATGAGAGGTAAGGAGAGCAGCTTCTTAATAGACTCAACTGGACAATGATGAAACTAAGAAAATGGTATTAGCACAGATTAATGACTGGACAAGTGGACATTTATAAAAAAATATATAATAAATAATATAAAAAAACGAATATTTGATATTTTGAATATGGATGGATAAGAATGTTAGTAAGAAAATCTTTACACTGCAGAAATGTTATAAGTTATTTTAAAATGAATTACAAGAGATGCTGATTAATTACAATTAATCAAATGTATCAAAGTTTGCTTAGAAAATCAGCTTTGATAAAAAGCTTATATATTAATTATTTTGCATTATGAAATACATACAACATGCAATAAAATTGATGAATAATTATATATACAATATAATAAATAAATAAATATGTAATGACATTTTTATTTAATATATTACACACACACACACACACACACACACACACACACACACACACACATATATATATATATTTCATATATTTTATATAAAAACACATTATATATTATTCATGTGCAAAACACACTATCACTCAAAATGTTTTTGAAAGAAGTCTCTTTTGCGCACCAAAGTTTCATTTATGTGATTCAAAAAATGCTGCAATATTGTGATATATTACAATTAAAAACATTTTTATATATATTTAAAAATGCTATTTATTCCTGCAGTGTCAAATCATCTCTTTTATTATTATCAATATTAAAGACAAGTGTGCTGCTTAATATTTTTATAGAAAACAACATTTATTTGAAATAGAAATATTGTCTGTATTGTCATTCATTTCAATGCACCCTTACTAAATACATTGTTGCTAGACAAAAGTGATTTAAGATAGCTAAATTAACTGTAGTGTCAAATAGTCTTGGCCTGAATAAAATTATACCAAAGCACAGTATTTTTGATTAACCCACTAATGGCCATCTTATATTCATTTGTAATCAGCTCAATTGCTGAGCCACTGCTAGTAGAAAAAAAAATACCCATTATTCATAGCTCTAAGGACATATTAAGCAAGTATAAAAAGTGAGGCGCTAAAATGACATCCTGATGATACCGCCTCAGGGAACATGGAGTCCCAATTTGACGTTCAAACCAAATTTGACTGTATAACAATGATGATTGCAAAATAATGGCCTTGAACCCCCTGGAGAGCAGTCCAGGTTTGCTTAACTGCCTCTCAGGCAAGTCAGAAATTGGAACAGACAGTGGCGTGTCTCACAGAACTTGATCAAGCATTACAGGCAACTCAATGATATTTATTTTTTGGAGCACCGGCTTAATTTCGCTCCGAAAACTGGAATAAGATTTGGTTGAATGTGAGGTGTAGGTGGTCTAACAGAGAGTCTTGGATCATTTCCATACATTCATGCACAGCTTGCTCTAGAATTACGCTCGCTCTCTCTCTCTCTCTCACCTCATGGCCAAGGCTGGTATTAAACTCCTTAGGGATTATTGTTATTTTCTACCCTTGATATGTACGCAGATGCAGCACAGATGAGGCACATGGCCCACCGCATGCACACACAATGAGGATATTATGCTAATGGGTGGCATGTCCGTTTTCCATGGTACTCTTCTCATTTACACAAAATGCCATGCGAAAGAAGGCAAACTGCGGAGTTGAGTGGGACAAAGGGAGTTTGTGTTGTTTGCCGAGATTCGGTTAACCCCAAAACATACATAGTAGTACCTCACTAGTGAAAGCGAGTCTATAAATTGAGATGTGTCTATTCTGCAGTCATCAGTTTACTTGCAGCTGTATGTTGTTTAACTCTGAACATCTAATCTCCACTCTTGAAGCTGTAGGCACCATGACTAAGTAGTCTTTTTTGCAAATCAATGTGAACAGGGATCAGCTTAGACAAGCAAGCCACTTTAGACAGGTTTTTGTGAGCAGTTTAGGTTGTCCAGTCTATGTTTTCAACAAAGGGTACATAGACATATGGGAGAGCTCTGGCTAATGACTAGATTTGCTCATCAGTGTGATTTCTACCAAGGGCACTAGTGGACAGCAAGACATATGCACTGAGTTCATAGTAAATGTCAAGCAAGCTACAGCTGCTGGGTCCCAGATGGGTGATCTTTAACTGCTGCCCTCTCCATGACCTCACCTGGTGAGGCGCCCTCTGGGGAGTCAGGGTGCCCAGTTTCTATTCCGGACCGAGCAAAGACCGAATATCCACTGTTCCAGTGCCAGTGGCATCCAAAAGAAAAAGGAGTGCAGATAGAGAGAGAAAAAAGATAGTTGTACAAGTTTGCAGCGTTTGAACCAAATAAATAAATGGAGGGAAGGTTAAAAAAGGAGAGCTAAAGGATAAAGAGAGAATGAAACAGGCCTGGAATTCAAATGCATCATCTAAACTAAGAGAACCAGAACGAAACACAAAAATATGGTGCATTTTTGCAGTTGCTCCTCTCAAAAAAGTACATTGGACACAGAAACACAGCTATTATACTGAGCGCAAAGCATTATCAAAAGAGCTGGAAAACAAAACAATGAGATCCAAAAAAGAGTGTGAGACTAAGACAGCTCCAGCTGAGTTGCCATTCATGAGTAGTTCAGCTAAACAAAGAATCTGAAACACTTGCATGATGGGATACTAGCAGTGGTGGAAGTTTCATTTGAACTTTAGGAGATGCTTGTGAGTTGGACAACAATCAAATGATTCTAGCCTATATAAACATCACAGCTATTTTTTTAGGGCAAACTGCATTAAGAATGTGCTATTAAATAAATATTTGAATACAAACTGAAAAGTCTCTCATTATTTATTCTGACTAACCACCAATTTATTCTAATTTCTTTTTTAACACTGATAAAAAAGTATTACAGTACACGTCCCACAATGCACCTGTCTCCATGTTCCTATGATGATACCTGACACAACATAAGGTGTATGTAAACCTCGGCAAACACTTTTCCATGACCTTCAACGATGCAAGACCCCAGAACAGCTGGAACACACAAATGTAGAATCCTTTCATCTTAACATGCCTATTAGAGCCAAACTATGAACATATGCTGAGAGTGGGATGTCTAGGGGGGATCAGGGACACTCCTCTCAACGGGGGAGAGCTCAGTGTCATTAAGGCTTTATTCTTTCTTGAAATCTCTTGAGACACAAAGCCGAGCCAGATGAACAGAAGAGAATAATACCAGAGCTTAACAAACAAATGAACAACTGACCACATTTACATGCACATTTTCCAATTTCAAGTCTTTATCTTGAAAGAAGTTTATATGATTCACATCTATTGGAATATTCATAAAAATATGTAATCAGCATGTTTAGAATAAACTAAAACATTTTGCACCTGCTTCTGTCTCATGGAAATACTGGAGATGCTTGCTCTTGCATTTTATGTATTTATCAGTAGATTAATCAGAAATTGTAATGCATTATCATGCAGTTTATATATCTGGAATATAACCATATTCTCAGGAAAATCTGAATATTCTTGTGCATGTACACAGTCATTGTGTGAGATCCAGAACATGTGGCAGAGTCCTAGTGAATGTATATACACTTCAGGCTTACTGTGTCTGACTAAAGAAAAACATGAGGGGGTCTTAGAAAATGACTCAGTACTGAGACATACAGAAGATGACAAGTTTTTACTCTAAAAAGTAAAAAGACGAGACACCAAAGGCGACAGAAGGACCGTGATCTGAGAGTGTTTGCTCATTTGTATCTGTAGCATGAAAAGTTTTAGTCTTCAGGGCTATCAGGAAACTTTTTGTTTCTATACGCCTGTTTAACTTTGATCCAAGAGAACAAGTTAACTTTCCTACCCCTCTGGTGAAATACTGGGCACTTACACAGAATAATTAATCAAATGTTTGATCTGTGGTTGTTAGAATGCTTTGTTTTAGATAAACCTGATAGGTGCATCAAAACGATCTTGATCAAACAGAGAAAAGCAGGATTTCTGGTGTTTTACAATGCTAATTGCCAACAGATCCTTTCATTCATCCAATTATCTGCAGATGATAATAAAATAAAATATGTTTGCAGGGTTTTTCAAAAACTGTGTAGAAAAGACTATCAAATAAATATTATATTTGATAATATAATATAATATAATGACTATATAAATATAATTTATTTGATAGTCTTTTATATGCAGTTCTTGAAAAACCCCCACAAACACATGAGCGTAATCATGTTTAAACTAGCCTGATCTAAAAACTCTAGTTTTTCCCTGTCTGTTCAGCCTCCAGAGCTCGGAGGTGTTTGACAGAGCCTGTGCAACAGATTTATAGCAAAAATATGAACAGCTGTTGGAGTTTAATTTATTTTTTGCCGCTTGGCTGGCTGCTTTCTTTCTTTGTCCAGTACGGTCCCAATAATTTTTTGGAACTGTAGCTACCCCCCCAATGATGACGTTCGTAAGTTTTCATTTTTTCAGTCCTATTTGATCTACATTTAATTCTGGTTAATTTTCAAAATATAACAACTACATAATGCATTTTCAATATTGTTTAAACCATTTAGAAAAGGCCCTTCAGTCAAACACTTTCCTTGGCACTGTACAAATTGCTCTGTGAAAAATTCCACCAATTCACAGAAAATGAGAGGCACAGCAGGTAGGCTACTGATATCTTTAATGTTCCATGACAAGAAAATGAAGACATTCCTCAGTGGACACTGCAGAAACCAATAAACCACTCAAGTCTTTTAATACCCCAACCAGAGGCACTTTGGTGAAACCTTCTGCACCAAAGGAAAGAAAATAAGGAAAAATGATTTAGAACTATATTTCTTCTACTTCTGAAGAAAAATATATAAAAAATTATATAAATATATATAGTTGAGATTTTAGGTGTAGTTACAGTTTTTTTTTTTTTTTGCCTGGAAAAGAAAAAAGCAATTCTTTCAAGCAACTGCGAATTAAGCTTGACCTTTAGAATGAGCCCTGGTGTTTCACAGTCAATGAACTAATTGCTCTGCGTGTGTAATGGGGCACAGAGAAAAAGAACAGCGAAAGAGCAAGAAAGAGAGAGAAGGAGAGAGATTTACACAAACAGTCCTCCAAAAGATCACACACTCACATATACACACATATAAATCACCTACACATGGGGACACATGGGGAAGACAAATCACAAATGAGATGCCTTTAATTTCTCGTTTGTTTCTCCTAGACAGCAATGGGACTAAATGGAGAAGTCCGTTGCTTCTCAGATTTGTCTTCTGAGAGAAGAAAGCAGCAATCTCACGTGTCTCCTCGAGAGTTTTACAAAACTGTGCTCAGATTTGTCAAGATCTCAAAGTCTGCGATTAAAAATCAGATATTGAAATAGTATTATGTAATAATATTATGAACGTAGATATTTTTAGCAGTGACTAAATGATTACATTACTTATTTTATGGCACTTTCATCTTTTGCAATGTCTAAAGTAGTGTAAGAAGTATCAACTTTGATACTTAAAGAAGACAACTTTGATCCTTAAAGGTGAAAGAAGTATTTTTTTGTTACCAGTGAAAATAAATGAAGAACAAAATGAGGAATAAGATCAATCATTTGGTGTCCATAATACCATAACTGTGTGTGTGTGTGTGTGTGTGTGTGTGTATACAGCCACCCTAAACAGATGTTGTAGATATTTAATATAGGTTCAATTAGATCACCTTAATGATACTTCTGGATCCATCCACAAGGTCAACAATTCCTTTAAAAGTCTCATTCTGAATACTTGTATTAGAAGAAAAACAATTTAAATAACCTATTGCAAATTCAGTCACACATCTCTTTAAAGTTCAAATTTGTGGGTGTATTTAATTCGCTATTAACATTTCACGGCGTAGGCTGAGTGATGGTCGTTCAACATGGATTAAGGCACAAGAGGATGTTGATCAGTGAATCTTGTATGAAACAAAGCGACGCCTAGTTGGAGTGAATCATTCAGTCTTGATGCGAAAGCCAGTAACACAGTCATTTCCTCACTTTTACTTTCAAAAGAATAACGCTTTGAAAAATGTGTGAAAAAAAACACTCTTGTGAGATCACCTAACACCCCTGCACTTCCAACAAAAAAGTGATGCATTTGAAATACTACGGTTAAGGTTGAACTACATGCCTGCACTTCCTCTATGATTTAACTCTGAGAACACAATGCCAAAGTGATATTTTTCTGCTTTTGCTTCTGTACAAACATTTCATCATACAACAGAATGTGGAGAAATATCTCTCTGTTCAAACGCTGCCTCCTCTGGGATTCTAATTTATGCAGCTTCCTGTTTTTTACCACCCAGCTTCCTGTTCCCCAGGAAGGGGTGGGTGGTCTGGGGTTTTGATTGCATCCTGAGCATTTGGAGCCGGTTTTAGGCTCACGCTGCTGACACATCTCACTCTGAGTGGCTGGAACCATGTTGGGAAATGACAAGTGGTTCCTCGCACATCTACTGGTCAAGCCCCGACAAATCACTCCATCTTTCCTCAACTGATGAAACACGGCTGGCAGATTTCTCAGCATGCCTGACTTTCCAGACTGGTTTATGCTGGTTAGTGCTACACTATAAAAATGATTTTAATGCAAAAGGGCTGAAAAAAAATACAAATACATAAAATAAAAAAATAAATAAAAAATCAATTCAACCAAATGCTGTTCTTTTTATCCTTTTATTTATCAAAAAATCTGAAAATTTACACAAAAATATTAACCAGCACTGTTTTTAACAATCATTAAAAAAGTCTGAAAAGTTTTCTGAACAATCACATGACACTGAAGACTGGAGTAATGACTGCTGAAAATTTTGCTTTGCCATTACAGATTTTTTTCCCAAACATATAAAAACAATAAACTTTATTATTAAACTGCAATAATATTACATAACATCACTGTTTTAACTGTATTTTTGTGCAAATAAATGCAGCCTTTGTGAGTACATCTACTTCAAAAACTTTAACAACAACAAAAACAATAAACAAATAAAATAAAATAAAATAAAACAATAAAAAAACGGGGTCTCACCAAACCCAAACATGTGAATGATAGTTATGTAGATAGAATACGAAATGTGAACCAAAATAAGCCATAAATAAATAAATATACTATAATCAGAAGTGATGAATCATACCCCTGGGAATTTTGTTTTCATCATGGCTCATATTTTTACTTGCTAAATTTTTTTTTTTAAATATGATATGTGCTGGTTAAGAAAGTAAACAAGCTTGATGGGTGCACCAGCACAGATATATATTTACTAAACACACAAAGAAATAAATTGCAGATTGGCCTGATTGCTAAGATCCCTCATGGCTTCAAACCACTACAAAGTATGTGTATAAAACACAACAAAACTATGAATATGATAATACACATTAGTTTAGTAGTCATTTCAATGCTCATTTCATAGTTCAGGTATTCCCAAAAATGCCAACAGTGCATTGAGTATTATCACTTATGACTCAACCCTGCTGAAACACAGCATCTGATTGTCTGTGTGGGTGAATAATGGGAGCGTAGTCTCATCTCTGAGGAGATCTGTGCATTTTTAAGAGTTTGTGAGTGTTTGTGTGTTTTGCGCTGAGTGACATTGAGGATGACACGCTTAATTCTCAAAGAGCGCAATGGGACCCAAACCGAGGCCTCCTGCCGAGATATGATTGATGGCAGTAGCTCCCATAACCAGTGAAAAGAATCTTTAATTAACAGACTTTCCCTCAAGACTGAAGCAAACAATGAAAATAGTAAAATAGTTGGACTCTCAAAAGCATGTTGATTAGGACGAGTACAGTGTCGCGTGAACAGTGGCCCCGTGTGCAAGCGGGGCTGGCTCTAAATGTAGTCTCAAAAAATGAACTGACATTGTGGAAAATGGAATCCCTCTTCTCAGACACAGAGGTAAGACCTCCTGCACATGTAGCGAACGTCTGAATGGCGCATAAGTGTCACTCTGATCTTAATAGCACATTAAAAGGGGAACTTTCACTTTCATTTTAATAACACTGGAAGCCCTTAGAGCTCCATGTTCATCTGAAATAATTAGGGGTACTCCGATTGATTGGATACCGGGATGTTTGATCGGCGATCTCAAAAAAAGGATCTCAAGCTGATGACGCGCCTGGAGCGGTGCATCATCTGCAGCAGTGCAGAGATTGTTTCTGCACCAAGTCTATTTTTGCTGCACTGCAAGCGCTGAATTACAGTAGCAACACATTGTTTGCGGTAAATATGAACATGGATTGACACGAAAATGTAATAATTATACCATAAGTGCATATAATGAAAGTCTACTTTGTTTCACAGTCAACACATAGGCTATGGCTTTTTGGCTAGGTCTAAAGGAAATGAAAATAATGGATAAATGTTGTGTTTGTAGTACACAGCCTCAGATCAGTTGCAGACACAGTCAGTGCTGCTTCTGGACCGCTCACGTACCGCACATGGACTGCATACGCACTGCAAACGTTGAAATGTGTGACCTTGGTGTAAAAGGCCGCTTCACATACAGCGCATGAAATCAGGCTTGTGCTGGGTATAAGCTATTGTGCTACTATTACACGACTGTCAAAACAAAAATGTAGTGCATGATCAAATATTTAGGTGAGATAAATATAAATATTTTTTAAATGTCTAACCCCCCCCCCACCCCTCCAATTAATAAATCCCCTCTCACAAGAGTCACCTAAGAGGGGAGTTCATTTTCAAAAATGAAATTTAAGCCCTGAATAAATGTCTACAACCCGAATTCCGGAAAAGTTGGGACGTTTTTTAAATTTTAATAAAATGAAAACTAAAGGAATTTCAAATCACATGAGCCAATATTTTATTCACAATAGAACATAGATAACGTAGCAAATGTTTAAACTGAGAAATTTTACACTTTTATCCACTTAATTAGCTCATTTAAAATTTAATGCCTGCTACAGGTCTCAAAAAAGTTGGCACGGGGGCAACAAATGGCTAAAAAAGCAAGCAGTTTTGAAAAGATTCAGCTGGGAGAACATCTAGTGATTAATTAAGTTAATTGATATCAGGTCTGTAACATGATTAGCTATAAAAGCTTTGTCTTAGAGAAGCAGAGTCTCTCAGAAGTAAAGATGGGCAGAGGCTCTCCAATCTGTGAAAGACTGCGTAAAAAAATTGTGGAAAACTTTAAAAACAATGTTCCTCAATGTCAAATTGCAAAGGCTTTGCAAATCTCATCATCTACAGTGCATAACATCCTCAAAAGATTCAGAGAAACTGGAGAAATCTCTGACAAGGCCGGAGACCTTTATTGGATGCCCGTGGTCTTCGGGCTCTCAGACGACACTGCATCACTCATCGGCATGATTGTGTCAATGACATTACTAAATGGGCCCAGGAATACTTTCAGAAACCACTGTCGGTAAACACAATCCGCCGTGCCATCAGCAGATGCCAACTAAAGCTCTATCATGCAAAAAGGAAGCCATATGTGAACATGGTCCAGAAGCGCCGTCGTGTCCTGTGGGCCAAGGCTCATTTAAAATGGACTATTTCAAAGTGGAATAGTGTTTTATGGTCAGACGAGTCCAAATTTGACATTCTTGTTGGAAATCACGGACGCCGTGTCCTCCGGGCTAAAGAGGAGGGAGACCTTCCAGCATGTTATCAGCGTTCAGTTCAAAAGCCAGCATCTCTGATGGTATGGGGGTGCATAAGTGCATACGGTATGGGCAGCTTGCATGTTTTGGAAGGCTCTGTGAATGCTGAAAGGTATATAAAGGTTTTACAAGGTTTTAGAGCAACATATGCTTCCCTCCAAACAACGTCTATTTCAGGGAAGGCCTTGTTTATTTCAGCAGGACAATGCAAAACCACATACTGCAGCTATAACAACAGCATGGCTTCGTCGTAGAAGAGTCCGAGTGCTAACCTGGCCTGCCTGCAGTCCAGATCTTTCACCTATAGAGAACATTTGGCGCATCATTAAACGAAAAATACGTCAAAGACGACCACGAACTCTTCAGCAGCTGGAAATCTATATAAGGCAAGAATGGGACCAAATTCCAACAGCAAAACTCCAGCAACTCATAGCCTCAATGCCCAGACGTCTTCAAACTGTTTTGAAAAGAAAAGGAGATGCTACACCATGGTAAACATGCCCCGTCCCAACTATTTTGAGACCTGTAGCAGAATTCAAAATTGAAATGTGCTAATTTTGTGCATAAAATTGTAAACTTTCTCAGTTTAAACATTTGCTATGTTATCTATGTTCTATTGTGAATAAAATATTGGCTCATGTGATTTGAAAGTCTTTTAGTTTTCATTTTATTAAAATTTAAAAAACGTCCCAACTTTTCCGGAATTCGGGTTGTAAATATCTTGATTGGATCATCAGTATAAATAATTCTAAAAAGACCAGTATCAGTGATCGTATCGGCAGATACTGCTTTCTGTGATCGGTGAACGGTGATCTGTGATCGGCCTCAAAAATCGGAGCAAGACGCTAAGACGCTACGGGAAAAGTCTCTTTTCACGAAATACTGAAGCAAAAAATTATCCTTAATTTTGTATTTTTGTAAAGTGCATTTGCAGCAGTACGCAGCCATAGGCGAGACGGCTCGTTCGCTCATTGGCTAGTTCTGCGGCAACTGCACAGCCTATCGAGCGCAGGCTGCTGCGCTGTCCGGCGCCTATATCCTTTCAATTCTGTTATATCCAACTGTTCTTTATGTGTGTGTGTGTTCGCCCTGCGACACACACTCGTAAAAGAGCTCGCGTCTTTTTTAAGATGCCTTCCTGCGGCTCGTCAGAGCCCCACTCAGCGAGGGAGACCGGTACGTCATCTGTGTCTCCTGCCTGGGTGAAGATCATGCAGCGCTCGCGCTCGCTGACGGCGGATGCCCTCACTGCGGGCTGTTGCCATGGTGACTCTGAGGACTCGCCTGACCTTTTTCTCTGAGCCTGCATTCTCCGCTGCGCTGAGGCGCCGTAAAAGCGTCACTTCCAGCGGATTCCGGAACCGCCTTCAGCTGAACCGAGCTCGCCGGTTCGCCCTGCTTCACCGGCCCCCCCTGCATCGCTTCCCGGTGGGCAGCGCCCACTGTTTGCCGGCGCGTCGTCCAAGGAAGTCGATCTCAGGGCCGCGTCGGGGGAAGAGGACACGCGCTCTCTGCTAGCTTCGGGCAGTGAGGGCTGGGCGAGCTCCGAGGATCTCGCGCCTTCTGCTCAGAAGCCCAGCAGACGAGCTGACATCGAGAAGGAGCCGGGGCGAGTCTCTGCTGCGACGAGTCTCGGCCGCGAGTGGTCTGCACCAGCGCCCCCCCCTCTCGTTCCCGGCTGGATGGTATTTTCCTTTCGGATGAGCGTACTTCTCAAAGCCCGCCTCATTTCTTCCTGAGCTTCACGATAAGGTGGCGAAGGCTTGGAACGCTCCATATTCAGCGCGAACTCGTTCGTCTGTCTCACTAGCATTCTCCACACTGGATGATGCTAAAAACAGGAATTACCAGTCACTTCTGCCGGTGGAACAGGCGATAGCGACGCACCTTTGTCCGCCCTCTGCTGGACGGCGGCAAAAGCGTTGTTGCCATCTAAAGCCTGCTGTGTGACGCTGCGGCTGCACTACTCGCGATGGCTGCTTCATCGAAGCGCAGGTGTACGAGTTCCGCTGTGGCCGAGCTCTCACCCAAGCGCGCCGCTGTTTCAGTTCCAGGAATTGTGACTGTCTCAGCGTTTTCTGCAACGCGCAAGCCTGCACAGTTGCCCGCTTGCCTGCACACAAAAGCCGTTATCACAACAGCTTCAGCAACGCAGCTCGAGACCCCCGTTCTCACTCTACCGGCCGTCGCCCCGCGCCGCGGGGACCGTGGCAGAGGATTACGGTGAGGCCGGGAGCCCCGAAGCCATCCTAGGAAAGCCATCTATGCATGCTGCATGACGCTGCGTCTGCACTACACACGATGGCTGCTTCATCGAAGCGCCGGTGTACGAGTTCCGCTGTGGCCGGGCTCTCACCTAAGCGTGCCGCTGTTTCAGTTCCAGAGATTGTGACTGTTTCAGCGTCTTTTGCAATGCGCAAGCCTGTACGGTTGCCCGCTTGCCTGCACACAAAAACCGTTATCACGGCTACCCAGATATTTCCCGAAAAAAGGTGTAATTTCTGGTGTCCCGGCCACGGCCGATGGTGCTATAAATGTAGTGACGATGCCCACTGCTCAGTGCCCATCTCCACATATAAGCACAGCCCTTCACACAGGGCTCGCGCCCATAAAAGCGACTCAAGTCGATCACACGCACTACATAGTAGACGTGCCCACTCCTCAGTGCCCACAATCACTATGTCACACGCATCATGTGGTTTCTGTAAAAACGAAACCCGTGCACGTTCGTCCGGCCACGGCCGATGGTGCTATAAATGCAGTGACGATGCCCACTCCTCAGTGCCCATCTCCACATGTAAGCACAGCCCTGCACACAGGGCTCGCGCACATAAGATCGACACAGATCGGTCGAGTACGCCGCATAGTAAACGTGCCCACTCCCCAGTGCCCACATACACTACGTCACATACGGCGCGTGGCTTCTGTAAAAACGAGGCCCGTGCACGTACGCTTTGCACAGGCAGACAGCAAGTTGAAAGTGGTAAATGTGCACATATGCAGCCCACAGTTACTCGCAGACGTATCGAGTCCCACGGGACCTGCTCAGCCTTCCCCCAGTCGGTTAAGCGCCGGGACGGGGTCGAGGAGGAGCGATCTGCCCGCTGTGATCAGCGCGCTCCCCGCCTCAAATGCGCAGCACACCCGAGCGCCGCCGTTGCCCAGTCAACAGAGCGCGCTTCGCATCCAGCCCTTAGCCATTCATGCAGATGCATGGTCAGCGCTTCCAGGGGTTTCGGATTGGGTGCTAGGCATTATATAGAGAGGCTACTCGCTACAGTTTTTTCGACGCCCTCCGCGCTTTTCAGCGCGCGTCGAAACTACGGTCAAAACAGAAGTAGCACACATACTTCGGGCCGAAATATACAAACTGTTGAGCAAAGGGGCTGTAGAGCCTGTGTCTCAAGCTCAAAGCGAGGGGGGGGCTGTACAGCAGATACTTTCTGGTGCCCAAGAAAGACGGGGGTCTCAGGCCCATACTGCATCTAAGACAGCTGAACAAGGCATTGATGAAACGCAGTTTCAAAATGCTTACGACCAGGAAGCTCCTCGCGCAGATTCGCAGAAGGGACTGGTTCATGTCAATAGATCTGAAGGACGCGTATTTTTAAATACAGATAGCGTCAAACCACAGGCGATATTTGAGATTCGCCTTCGAGGGCCAGGCATACCAGTTTACAGTCCTGCCGTTCGGCTTGTCCGTGGCTCCTCGTACGTTTACGAGGTGCATGGATGCAGCGCTCGCTCCTCTCAGACTTAGAGGCATGCAAGTGCTGAATTATTTGGACGACTGGCTGGTTCTGGCCCGATCACGAGCGGAGCTCGTGGACCACAGGGCCGTTTTACTCGATCACCTCGAGAAGCTTGGCCTCAGTGTCAATTGGGCGAAGAGTTCTGTTTCTGGGTATAGTTCTGAACTCGTGTTCCATTTTTTTTTGGGGTTTGGGCTCAGTGCAACGTGCGTTCGCTGAGGGCAGTGCATGTGCCTGGGCTACAGAATCTGGGTCCAGACAGGCTGTCCAGAGGCAATGCTCCTACGGGCGAATGGTCTCTACACCCGCAAACAGTCCGGCTGCTGTGGGAGAGATTTGGCAGGGCGGAGGTGGACCTCTTCGCGTCCCACGAAAACGCTCACTGCCCTGCGTTCTTTTCCAAGAACGAAAGCGTGCGTCACGGGAATGGCCGTGCTGCCCGCTTTATGCTTTCCCTCCCGTCTCCCTCCTTCTGCAGGTGATAGAACGGGTGAGAGAAACGAGATGTTCAATACTGCTTGTAGCACCTCTTTGGAAGAACCAACCATGGTTCCCAGATTTGATGCAGTTAGCAGATGTCGCCCCGTGGCCAGTGCCGTTGAGGAGGGACCTCCTCTCGCAGGCCAGGGACTCGGATTTGGCACCCTCAACCGGAGTTGTGGTCCCTCCATGTGTGGGCGCTCAACGGTTACCCGCTGATCTTGCAGTGGGAGTGCTGAATACCATCACTCAGGCTAGAGCTCCGTCGACACGACGTCTGTATGCCTCGAAGTGGTCGGTGTTCTCCAGCTGGTGCACAGCTCGAGGATATTCACCCCTTAGTTGTGAGGTGACGGAGGTTCTCTCCTTCCTACAGGAGCTGTTGGATGAGGGCAGAGCCCCATCCACGCTCAAAGTTTATGTGGCGGCCATCGCAGCGTTTTCTGAAACAGCGCTCGGTCAGTCAATAGGAAGGAATGATTTGGTCATCCGGTTCCTCAGAGGAGCTAGGACGCTGAATCCTCCCAGACCTCCGTCAGTCCCTATGTGGGACTTCGCAGCTGTTTTGGAGGCCATGAAGGGTCCCCCTTTTGAGCCTATCCAATCGGTTAGCCTTCAGCATCTGTCGTTCAAGACAGTATTCTTGTTGGCTCTCGCTTCGGTGAAGCGTGTGGGTGATTTGCACGCGCTCTCGGTGAGCCAGTCGTGCTTGGAGTTTGGGCCTAATGACTCAAGGGTCATACTCAAACCTAGGCACGGTTATGTGCCGAAATCCCTCAACACGCCGTTTCGGGCTCAGGTTATTGCCCTGTCTGCCCTGCCGGTGTCAGGAGAGGATAGAGACTCGAGTCTTCTTTGCCCTGTCAGGGTTTTAAGAGCTTATGTGTCTCGCTCTGCTGCCTTTCGGCAGACGGAGCAGCTGTTTGTCTTGTTCGGTGGACGTTCCAAGGGAATGGCTGTTTCGAGACAGACTCTATCCAGATGGATAGTTGACGCCATAGCGTTAGCTTATGCTTCCAGGGGCCTTCAGTGCCCGTTGGGCGTCAGAGCACACTCCACAAGAGGCGTCGCCTCATCGTGGGCGTGGTCTACTGGGATCTCCTTGCAGGATATATGTATGGCGGCAGGTTGGGCCTTGCCGTCTACATTTATCAGGATCTATAACCTGGAGGTTCCCGCCTTGCAAGCAAGGCTGCTGTCAGTATAGTCGAATCAGGGCCCTGAGGGGAATTCTGAGTTCATGAGCGCTATGCGCTGCCGACTGTTATATGGGCAGTATTGCGTAAGACCCGCATTGCCACATTGGTCAGGCTTTGCCTCGGCTGTGTGATGTCATATTGCCGCATCTACGGATGCTGCTAGATATGGGACGGAGGGCTTTCCCCCTTTTCTGTCCTGGACTCTCTGTGAGTCCCTCAGGTGACTGTGCACTGTAAATCCTGGGCGTTGCTTCAGGTTTATTGGTGTGTGATCCCTGCGCGCACGGTGTTTTACATTGGGTTCCCGTAGTGTCTTAGCTAAGACGCAGTACGAGAGAGCTCTCGTAAGAGAACGTACTCGGTTACTAAACGTAACCTCGGTTCTCTCTAGAAGAGCGAACGAGTACTGCGTTCTCTGCCGTGCGCACGATTCACTCTGCTTCGCTTCGGCGATGAAATAAATCAGGTGAGTCAGCCTTTTCGAGCTCCTTTTATAGGTTGGGCCACACCCGTTTCGGCGGGAAGTGGCAAGAAGGGCGCGAAGGGCGCAATCAGAAGGGCACAATCAACCTGCGCTCGATAGGCTGTGCAGTTGCCGCAGAACAAGCCAATGAGCGAACGAGCCGTCTCGCCTATGGCTGTGTACTGCTGCAAATGCGCTTTACAAAAATACAAAATTAAGGATAATTTTTTGCTTCAGTATTTCGTGAAAAGAGACTTTTCCCGTAGCGTCTTAGCTAAGACGCAGTACTCGTTCGCTCTTCTAGAGAGAACTGAGGTTACGTTTAGTAACCGAGTACGTTTTTTTATTCTAGGAAAATGAACTAAAAATAGTGATGACACATCCTGTACTATACAGTTTTTTGTCTTTTTTGTCAAACGACTAATAAAAAACAAATCATTATTTTCCTACTTCACTAAGAAATACCTCAGTGAGAAAACCACTTGTCAAATCAGTTCATGTGCTATTCATGTGCTAGTTAACAAAGTAATTTTTGCAATAAAATAATTTTTGCAATAAAATAATTTTTGCGCGATTAATCACATGCACAATGTTCAATAATGAATTCAAAAGTAATGTATTGTGCACTTTTAAAGTAATGCTATATGAACAAAAGTGCAATGACATTTGGTTTGCAAACACTAATTTCTTTTGCAAAGAAATTTTTTTTAAAGCAGTATTCCTTTTACATAGTAGCAGTTAAAATATTTTTTGTAAATATCAAATTATAACATCACTGTAATCAAATTAAATATAAAACCAAGGCTATTTGCCACTGCCAGGGCATTAACGTTTTATAGAAAATATTTTACAGTTTGTTATAGAAAAACAAGTTATGCTCAGAGACCAGAGCCTCGATCAAAACAGTATAACAGGCACCTTCCAAGTAGAGACCTGTGTGGGACCCAACACAACAGAGTGTGGTGCGGGACAACACTTGATGGGCGGGTAGAGACTCATGTGTGCGGGATGTGGGAGAATAAGGGTGTACCCAAACCAAAAGCCCGGTTCATTTGACTAGTGTGATCGCTCCATGCCACGCCCGGGCTTGGTTCGTTTAGCTGTCCCTGGCTCGGTTGGAAGAGGTGGGCCAGAGCATGGTTCAGTTGGGCTCAGTCGCGCTAAGCATGTAGTGTCGGAGCGCTGAAAACCTTTCATCAAAGTTGTCCTAAAACCAAAATGTTCTCTTGTCTTAGGAGAAATTTTTTTCATCCACTTTAAATGTTGACTATTGAACAACTCAAACTTTAGCTATAATCTTGCACCGCTAAATAATGCAAATAACAAACAACTGCTATTAAGGACTTATATTCATGGGAAAACACCACAAACAACTTCCTACTTCTCATTCGAACAAGCTTGTTGTTTTACGCTTGAAAATTAAGTAACAAATAAAGTCAGTTCTGTCAAACCCAAAGACCATGTCATTTTGTTATCTTATTAGGAAAAATGTGTGTTGCGGTCACACTGCTGCATTCTGAGAGGCAAACAATTATCTCTATGAGCTTTACTGTCAGCCAAAGAGCCGCATTAGAGTGGGCAGCCCAACACGGGTGTAGCATTGACTCACCTGCACCCCAAAAACCTTCCCAAGCATCTCTTCTTTCCATGGCCAAGTGGCAGTGATGAGTCCTGATGGGGAATGATAGCCTTATTGAGCCAGTGCATGGGCTCGAAGTCATTTGTTTTGAGGAGCTAGAGCTGACAGCCCCAGCTTTCCCCCACCAGCTCCCATTGAAATTGACTATAAATCATCTTATCACTTTCACCCCTGACAGTTTTTCAGACTTCCGACATTTTACTGAATATGAGGACTCGGAGAGTGTTGACAGGGCCAGGCATTTTAAGCCACCTTCCTTGAAAAGGGGGGAAATAAACCCAAGGCAACATAGTTCTCTGGATTAAGTTGCTGTTATTTTGACAGTAATATCACCACCTCCACAGCAACTGTGAAATACCAATATAATAAATACAAATTCATGCTACCAGGCAAACATCTTAAAAGTTTTAAGAATTTGTTCTGGGAAGGTCTAGAGAATAATTGTGTTCAGTGTGGAATTTGTGTAAAAACCATAATTTTATAAGTTATTATATCCAAAAAATATAATAAAAAATATATTAAATATCCAGATATTATTAAAATTTTAAACAAATGGTTTCTATTTCAATACATTTCAAAATGTAATTTATTCCTGTGCTGTCAAAACTGAATTTTTAGCAGCCATTATCCAGTATTCTTTGATTAATAGAAAGTCCAAAAGAAAATTTTATTTTATTTTAAAAATATAATAATAATAATACTGTATATTATTAAAATTTGAATGATTAAAGAGTATGATGAGTAAAAAAAAAAATTATTACAATATTATATTGTATATTTAAATAAATATATTTAAATTTTGAGAAAAATTACTGAAATTGCTTTGTTTTAAGATTAGAACTAATCACTAATATTTTTTTTAATCTTTTTTCAAAAAAATATCTAGCAGTAGGCTGTTTCTGAAAAGAGAATTAAATGTACAGACAGTATGAATACAGGTACCTCATAATATACAACAGAGCTTACTAAACTCGACATAAAAGCAGCAAGGAAAGTGTGCAATCTCCCCTCAGGGAAGAGGCAGTGGGGATGGGAGCATCTTCAAGATTGCAAAGCGAGGTGCAATAGGCAACTCCCGTCTTTTGCCAGACTGTCTGTGTTTGCTTATAAAGTAGTGGACTGGATGGAGGCTGCAGTGCTATTTACATTGGCCCCCTCCTCAAAATCTCTGCTGTCACTTTTGCTCAGCACCACTCTCCTCAAGTAATGGCTCCCAAATCCCATTCCAAACATGCACATGTGGACTTGGAGATAGAGAGGGGGCTTGTGACAGACAATAACATCCTGAATATTCACATTTAGATTGTTAAAAATATGTGGATAAACAGGTAATGCTTGCACACATACATTTGGCCAAATACCTCAAATGTCAGTCAATTTGGGAAAATATATACAGTAATTTAATTAACAATTAAATTTAAATTTAATTTAAATTTAATTTAATTTTAATTAACACTTGTTTGTTTACTGTGTTGAGACGTGCGGCGTTTGGTCTTGTACTCTATCGCATACGTTGTCAGTGTTGTGCGCTTGCTTAGACCTTTGTTGTGATAAACCGTAAAGTGCGTTCAAGCGCCAGCCAAGAGAGTGTAAAGAAATACCCTTTGTGAGAAGCAGTTAAATCAGCGGGAGTTAAAAGCAGATTGTAAGTGTATTTATTCCTTGTCTCATTAGTATTTAGCTCAGTTGTCGTTGCTAGGAAACACTTGTTTGTTTACTGTGTTGAGACGTGCTGCGTTTGGTCTCGTACTTTATCCCATATGTTGTCAGTGTTGTGCGCTTGCTTAGACATTTGTTGTGATAAACAGTAAAGTGAGTTCAAGCGCCAGCCAAGAGAGTGTAAAGAAATACCCTTTGTGAGAAGCAGTTAAATCAGCGGGAGTTAAAAGCAGATTGTAAGTGTATTTATTCCTTGTCTCATTAGTATTTAGCTCAGTTGTCGTTGCTAGGAAACACTTGTTTGTTTACTGTGTTGAGACGTGCTGCGTTTGGTCTCGTACTTTATCCCATATGTTGTCAGTGTTGTGCGCTTGCTTAGACATTTGTTGTGATAAACAGTAAAGTGAGTTCAAGCGCCAGCCAAGAGAGTGTAAAGAAATACCCTTTGTGAGAAGCAGTTAAATCAGCGGGAGTTAAAAGCAGCCCTCCAGTTAAGCCCTCCTCGTGTGAAGACCGAAGAGTGTAAAGAACATCGACTCTACCGTGCAACTCCACCGGGCAGGGACACCGGCAGGGAATATAAGTATTGTTTTGATTAATCTCTTTTGCCTTCTCCTTGTTTCATTTCTATTTCAGTTGTTTTTTTTTTATAACCAAATCTTACTATGTGTTTCCAGATCCCTACTATCACTACCACTCGCAAACCACACATCACACAATGTAGACAGCGCAATCTTAACAATCTGCACACTTTGCCTATATCTACTAATACACTACTTTCTTTTTCTATTGGTCTCTGGAATTGCCAGTCTGCTGTAAACAAAGGCGATTTCATTACTTCTATTATTAGTCATTCAAAGCTTAATCTCATGGCCCTAACAAAGACCTGGATCAAACCAGAGGACACTGCTACACCTGCAGCACTCTCCAATAATTTCTCATTTTCCCACTCCCCCCGTTTGACTGGAAGAGGTGGAGGTACTGGTCTGCTCATCTCTAATTATTGGAAATTTAATTCTTTACCATTTTTGGGTATCAACAGCTCCTTTGAATCTCATTCAGTTACTGTTACCTACCCTTTTAAAATACATTTTGTAGTTGTCTATCGACCCCCAGGACCACTGATTTTGGATGAATTAGATGTGTTGCTCTCAACCTTTTCTGAGGATGGTACTTCCCTAGTTATGCTTGGAGATTTCAACATCCATCTAGATAAACCTCTGTTTGTTGATTTCCACACTCTGCTTGCCTCTTTTGATCTCAACCGAGTGTCTAACTACTGCTACTCACAAATCAGGCAACCAACTGGACCTTATTTATACACGACACTGCTCTACTGATCATGTTCTGGTTACTCCACTGCACACGTCGGATCACTTCCTCCTCACTCTTAACCTCAACATGGTCACTGCCACATCACTTACCCCTCCACATGTCATCTTTTGACGTAACCTACGCACACTTTCACCCTCCCAGCTATCTGCAATGGTTTCATCTTCACTTCCTTCCCCTAAACTGTTTGTATCTTTGGATGCTAACAGTGCTACTGATACTGTCTGCTCCACTCTTACATCTTGTTTAGACACTGTTTGTCCCTTATCTTTCAGGCCAGCCCGTAACACCCCTTCTGCCCCTTGGTTATCTGATGTTCTACGCGAACACCGTTCTAAGCTTAGAGCTGCTGAAAGGGTGTGGCGCAAATCCAAAAATACTACTGACCTTAATGTGTATCAGTCACTCCTATCTTCCTTCTCTGCTAATGTCTCCACTGCTGAAATGACATACTACCATAACAAAATTAACAATTCGTCTAACTCTCGCATGCTTTTAAAACATTTTCCTCACTTCTTTGTCCTCCTCCTCCACCTACTGCTTCATCTCTAATAGCTGACGACTTTGCAACATTTTTCATTAATAAAATT
Organism: Carassius carassius; assembly: GCF_963082965.1. Classification (NCBI taxonomy): domain Eukaryota; kingdom Metazoa; phylum Chordata; class Actinopteri; order Cypriniformes; family Cyprinidae; genus Carassius; species Carassius carassius. The sequence goes on along the minus strand of NC_081781.1, from coordinate 6,435,690 downwards.
AAACACATTAGTGCACAATTTTCCACACCACAATCAGTCAAGCTCTTATCACCAGCAAACATACACTCATTTACATCCTTCTCTTCACTCTCTGAGCCAGAAGTCTCAAAACTCATCCTTTCTAATCACCCTACTACTTGCCCGCTTGATCCTATTCCATCTCATCTCCTTCAAGCCATTTCTCCTGCAGTTGTACCTGCACTCACTCACATCATCAACACATCCCTCCACACTCGTGTTTTTCCCTCATCATTTAGGCACGTATAACTCCACTACTTAAGAAACCCAACCTCAACCCATCTCTTTTAGAGAACTACAGACCAGTTTCCCTTCTTCCTTTCATTGCAAAAACACTTGAACGAGCTGTGTTCAACCAAGTCTCTACATTTCTCACCAACAACAACCTTCTTGACAGCAACCAATCTGGCTTCAGAAGTGGACATTCAACTGAGACGGCCTTGCTCTCAGTTGTTGAAGCTCTAAGACTGGCAAGAGCAGAATCCAAATCTTCAGTACTTATCCTGCTTGATCTGTCCGCTGCTTTTGACACGGTTAACCACCAGATCCTCCTATCAACCCTACTGGCAAAAGGCATCTCAGGAACCACACTTCAATGGTTTGAGTCTTACCTATCAGATAGGTCCTTCAAAGTATCTTGGAGAGGTGAGGTGTCCAAGTCACAACATCTAACTACTGGGGTGCCTCAGGGCTCAGTTCTTGGACCACTTCTCTGTCTACATGGCATCATTAGGTTCTGTCATTCAGAAACATGGCTTTTCATACCACTGCTATGCTGATGACACTCAACTCTACCTCTCATTCCATCCTGATGATCCGATGGTTGCTATTCGCATCTCAGCTTGTCTAACAGACATTTCTTCCTGGATGATGGACCATCACCTTCAACTCAACCTTGCCAAGACAGAACTGCTTGTGATTCCAGCAAACCCATCGTTTCCTCACAATTTCACCATCAAGTTAGGCACATCAACCATAACTCCTTCAAAAACAGCTAGAAGCCTTGGAGTTATGATTGATGATCATCTGACTTTCTCAGACCACATTGCTAAAACTGTCCGATCCTGCAGATTTGCTTTATTCAACATCAAGAAGATCAAGCCCTTTCTTTCGAAACATGTTGCACAACTCCTTGTTCAAGCTCTTGTTCTGTCCAGGCTGGACTATTGCAATGCCATCTTGGCAGGTCTTCCAGCCAATTCTATCAAACCTTTACAATTAATTCAGAACGCGGCAGCAAGATTAAATTTAATGAGCCAAAAAGAATACACGTCACACCTCTGTTTATCAATTTGCACTGGCTTCCAATAGCTGCTCGCATAAAATTCAAGGCATTAATGTTTGCCTACAAAACTTCCACTGGCTCTGCACCCATTTACCTAAATTTGTTACTTCAGACTTATGTACCCTGTAGAAGCTTGCGTTCTGCAAGTGAACGTCGCTTGATTGTGCCATCCCAAAGAAGCACAAAGTCACTTTTACGGACTTTTAAATTAAATGTTCCTCCTGGTGGAATGACCTCCCCAACTCAATCCGAGCAGCTGAGTCCTTAGCCATCTTCAAGAATCGGCTTAAAACACATCTCTTCCATCTTTATTTGACCCTCTAACTTTAACACTCACTATTCTAATTCTATTCTTTAAAAAAATCTAACTACCTTTCTAATCTTTTTGCATTCTATTTTCTTTTCATTTATTATGCAATTGTATGTGTGTGTGTGTGTGTATGTGTATGTGAAAAGATCTCTATCACTAGCTTGCTCTACTTTTTTATATTCTATCAGTTTTCTTTTTTTTTATTATATTATTTAAAATCCCATGCTACGTGTACTGTGTTAACCTAACTGAGACTTGTTATAGCACTTATATATCATTGCTCTTTTTGTTGTTTTTGTTTGCTTCCACTGTCCTCATCTGTAAGTCGCTTTGGATAAAAGCGTCTGCTAAATGAATAAATGTAAATGTAATGTAATCTAAATGTAATTTTCCCACTGCACTTTATCTATTCCATAACTATTATTCAAAAGTTTAAGGCAATATTGCATTGATATTTTTTAAATGCTTTTGAAAATTAGTCTCGTATGTTTACCGATAATGCATTTATTTGATCAAAAATACCAGTACTAAAAATACTTTACAATTTTAATATATTTTAAAATGTATTCCTGTGATAATAAAGCTGAATTTTGCTATGCTAATTAGCATGTTGCCAAGCTAACAATCGGCCTGTCAAGACACAAAGCAGAACACAATGCTATATCATACATAAAAATACATAGCACACGATATCGGGTAAAACAGTGTTTTTAAATTAGATTTAACTTATTTATTATTAGTTTTTTTATTATTATTATTTATTATCATTTCAGCTGCTATCTTGGATTTTTTTATCCCCCAAAGAGCTTATCAAAAGACATTCTGGGACTTCATTAAAATGCAATGCCCTAGAATATTTAGGCAGCACAATTAGTTTAGGTAAAACGCTGTCACTATAGGCAGCTCACTAGTTTTTGCGACCGATCTAACATGTCTATTCCTGCACCTTTAGGTCCTACTGATATAAGTAAGAGTAAGTCTTGAATTATATGAGTCCTGTGTGACCTAAAAAATGAGAGACTGGGAATTGTCTCTTGTATTTATCTTCATTTGTTTCTGTGTGATCTAAATCTAATTGCCTCAGCGGGTCTCAGCGGATTCTCACCTGGTTAAACACATTACATGCACATTAATAAATCATGAGCTGCACTGTCACAAGGAAATAAATTATGCTAAATAATATCCTATAACTTCTCTAACTAATTAAAGCTGTGTTGATGACTTAGGGAGCAGATTCTGTGAGGCAGATCCACGAACTCCATTTGTTTGCCTCTTCAAGTTATCTCTATTCCGAAAGAGACCGTAAAGACATCAAGGAGACCGAAGTGACTTTCTTCTCCAGCTGACAACGACTGACAAGATCCCTTGTGGGATGTGAAGCTGTGCGAATTCTCTAGTTAAAAAACGAAGAGGGCGTTGAACGGCAATGAAGACTCACGGAGAGGCTCTCGAGAGGGTTGTGGAGGCTCTCGATTTTTCCCACAAAGCTGTAGCTGTGACAGGCTGCCAGCCCCTCTGACGACGAGCTTCAGAAGCACACATCAGGACTGCCAATCCAGCGGACCAACAGCACCGAAGCTGCACCACATCAACTGGGCTTCACTTTATGGGTGGCATTTTGAGGCTTGTTCTGTGAACGCGAGCACTGAAACAAATCTGATCACTATAAATAGTCTTAAAGGAATAGTTTACTCATAAACGAAAATTCCTTACCTTTGAAAGATCACAAAAAAAATAAAAATTGTTTTTCAATTATTTTCATTAATTGAAATTAATCTGAAATACATATTACATGAAAAATTTTACATAAAAATAAAGAAAAAGAAAATTAGAAATGTTACCTAACTAAAATAATAAGCTATAAGTACATATAAGTAAATAAATAAAAAAGCTAAATAGAAATATTTAAATTAACAAAACTAATCAAAACAATTTTTTTAAATAAAAACCAAAAATATAAAAATTAAGGAATTCAAAATGCTATAACAAATAATACTAAAATTATATTAAATATGCAAAATTCTACAAATTTGGAATGACACAAGCATGAATAAATAATGACAGAATTTAAATTTTTCCGTGAACTGAGTGAGGCATGAAAACTAAGTAGAAATATTTAAAATAACAAAGAAACAATAAAAAGGACAAAAGCAAATATAGAATGAATTATAAACATGAATTATTAGAAACATTAAACATGAATTAAAATTAAAATAAAAACCAAACTAAAAATAAAATAAATATTAATAAAAACTATAATATAAATAATAAAAAATTTGATGAAATATACTAAATACTAACCTCTGGAATGACAGGAGAGTGAGTTAAATAATTCACTTTCAGTAGAGGTTCTATCTATTTTATATTCTATTCTCACAACAGACACTGGTCTTGCGATATGGTCATTGGATTTAATAAACAATATCCCACAAATTATACCACCGGAATTCTTTTGATAAATCCTCACTCACATCTTTCTCACAACCTATTTTTGTTTTAAAATGAAGCCTTTTACCCCCTTTTCCTTACCTTCCTTTTTCTAATAACTATTAACATCCTTTACTGTGGGATTTTTTCTAAACTAGGACCCAAGGTGCAGATACCATGCACATAATGCAAGGTGATGCTCTCATACTCTTCATCAAAAAGTCAACAAAAAAAAGAAAGAAAATAAAAGAAACTGAGGCATACAGCAAGGAATCCAACCTTATATAATCCTCTTTGCTATCCTGATCTTGTAAGCTATGACTTTGCTAATATAAAAACCTTGATGTGTGACACATCAGAACCTAATGGCGTGAGAGGCTATAAGAAAGAAATGATAGCTGGAGCTGGCAATTCGTCTGACATCTTTGACACCGTAGCTTGCAAAGCACCAACAGATCTAAAGTGAAATGTTCATTCTGTCATCTGAGATGCTTGATAAGATTGCACGTTAATGACGTATCAACCAGAAGACCAGATTGACTGCCAGACATTTCTAGGTGATTTAAAGATTAAAGGATCAATCTCCATTACAGATCTGAGCCCGCGGAAAGGAGTGCAGACATTTGCCTCTGCGTTTTTTTTCCATCAGCGATACATTACATCACTTCTGTCCACCTTATAGAACCTCAGCACACTTGCCCTGCAATGCTTCACAAATCTTATGACCAATGATGTAATAAAATACACAAAGCCATGGAAGAGTACAAATATGCTTTGCATACTGACTAGGGCAGTGATAGGGCAAAGTGGCCTGAAAGCCCTGGATGGACACTGAACTGAAATCAGAATGAAAGTAGGAGTCTCGTCTGCTGATTTGGAATCGGGATAAAAATGTAATACATATAAAGTGCTCCATGGATCTGGTAATCAAGTTTCATGGATGGTTTGCCACTTAATTGGGTACAGTATTTGACATTTTAATTACATTTTTTCTCGCTATTTCTACACACATGAGCAGAAGATGGACTATTTAATAAATTATTTGCTGAAATGAAAGAAGCAAAGATGGGAAGTTAGAGGTGAGAAAAAAATATATTTTATGCATTTTGGGGGAAAAAGTGAATGGTGTTTTCCTGTGTAAAACTCACCATTAAGATAGGTGTGGATGGGTGCCAACACATCACTATGTAGTTGCTATGCCATTGTGAGTACTTGTTACTACATTGCTATGCAGTCACTAGAGTGTTCTGAGTGGCTGTTAATCCATTGCTATGTTGCTGCTAGGGTGTTCTGATTAGTTGTCATTGCATTGCTATGTGAGTGCTGGGGTGTTCTGATTGGTTGTCATCGTGTATCTACACAGTTGCTGGGGTGTTCTGTATGGTTGTCATTGCGTTGCTATGTTTATGGTTGCTGGGGCGTGGTTGTTACTGTGTTTCTACGCGGTTGCTGGGGTGTTTTGAATGGGTGTCATTGGGTTGCCTCATATGCAGTTGCTAAGGTGTTCTGAGTGGTTGCTACTGTGCTGCTGATGTTCTGAATGGTTTTTATTGTGTATCTATGTGGCTGGGGTGTTTTGTGGTTGCTAAGGTCTTCTAAAATAAAGATATATATATATATATATATATATATATATATATATATATATATATATATATATATATATATATATATATATATATATACATTTTAGGAATGGTCTGCGAACACTCGAGCGCAAGTTGACTGTGTGCATCTACAAAATCAAGTTATATGCATGTATATCTTTGAATATTAATTTATCAAGTTGACATTTGTTCCAAAATGGTGGACACATCAACGTATCTGGAGACGTCAAATAGGGCATCTCTACATATCTATGTTCTAAATGGTTGTCATTTTGTTATATGCAGTTGCTGGGTTGTTTCTGAGCAGTTGTCACAGTATTGCTATGAGTTTGCTAAAGGCTGGAATGCACTATGCAACTTTTGCCCCGCTTTACAGTTTGGATAAGTTGATGCTAGTTGCTGAAACCTGAGGGCAGTCTGCAGATTTAAGTTGACAGATTTAATAGAAAATTGCGTAGTGAATGATGTTCACCGACTACGATTTTTTAAATTCAGACTTTGATTCCATCCAGTCGGAGGATATCAAATAAAAAAATTAAATCTAGATAAACTAATCAGTCTCATTATTTGATTAGTCACTTGTAAGAAAACTAGGCAAACTAAGAAGACATGCTCTAATAGCTTCAAATTCTCCGTCCAATCACTGCTTCCAGCTCTAAATAGGATTTTAGACCCAGCAGTGACACTGAAACACTGACAAAAGAACCAATAAATGCTTTTCCTGACATTACTACTAATGTAAGTTGATGATCTGCAACATATTTATTAAAAAGCCCCTCTTTAAAAGCTCAGACATATAAACAGAAAACACTTATTGCCAAGCTGAGGGATTACACATTGCAAAAGTAGTATGAAATCAGATGTTACCTTTGAAAGGTCACCCACTTCCAAATAGAAACAGATGATGAAGACGTTCCAGGCGACCCACAGCACCAACCAGACTGCATACTGTGAAAGAGACAGAAAGAGGGTGTTTGAAATACCCATTTTAACCTTAGACCCCCCAACAACCAACTAGCCAAATACACATTTGCATATGTGTGATTAATTGGCCCATAAAAGCGTAAGTGGGAGATTTTCTCTGTAATTAATTCTCCGATGTGTGTTCCTTAAAACACACAGCCTCCACAAATCTGGAATCTGCCAAAGACGCGGTGCAGGCAGACGATGCATTTCGCAGTGGAAGCAGGAACCCTGTGTGGGAGTTTGTGAAGGTGGCTCGCTCCCTGGTTCATGAACTAACGATTATCGAAATAGCGGGATGTGATTATAAAACAATGAAACAGATTCCCCTGCAAAATCGCAGCTGGCGCAGGGGAGTGTCTTCAAAAATAAAGCAAATTTTGGTTAAATAAACACAGGTCTCATCCTTTTTCAGATCATTCAGGAAGGCAGTAAACCAACATTACGTTAAATGAATTTGTTCAAAAGATTAGGGTATTCGCCCATGAGCATTCACAGCTTGTGGCATGTTTTTACTGATTAAAATGTGAGAGGTAAGCAACGTGAGAACTCTGTTAGGCAGGCAGTGATCGTTAGATAAAATAACACTTATTTGATCCAATTCAAAGTAAGACAGGTGAGTGCAAATGAAATACTGAGCAAGGGGAAATGCATAATCAATTTGAATTACCTGATGGGACTTGAGCGGAAAAACATGGCCTTTAGTGCTTGAAAACGAGCAGTTGGCGACATGAATTTTGAGTAGCTTCCCAAAAGTGGCTCTAATAGATAGATCAATATGGACTTAGCTTTGATAAAATGAGTATGTGCAAAGAACAATACAACCTTCCTTTACAAAATTACCAGCTCGATTTCAGGTTAGTGCACCAATCAGATTTGAACTTTTTAAATATTTGTTAAATATTAATTTCCTTAATTTGAACTGTGGTACAGTAAATACCACATAAAACATAATATTGGCTCAATAAAACCTTCTGAAAATGGTTTTAAAGCTTTCAATTGTGAAGGTGTTTAGCAAGACAGATATTCAATAGACAGACAATTTAGTAAACAACTTTTCCTATCATTCAAATTCAACTTTCGTGTGGTGTATGACCAATTTGACTAAAATCGCAACTCATGAAGTTTCTTCTCTCTGCCAGTAAAGCAAAATGTAGCTAGTAAATCTACCGATCCAACTTTCACCAATTAATTAGCTAAGGTAAACTGAAAGCTATAATTTACAGAAGATGACTAGCTAGCAACAAGCTACATGGTGAAAGTAGCCTTGTACATTTAAGCTGCTTTATGGTTTTAATAAATATGGATTAAAGAAAAAAAAGATCTACAGGTGCAAATCAATAAATTAGAATGTTGTGGAAAAGTTATTTCAGTAATTCAACTCAAATTGTGAAACTTGTGTATTAAATAAATTCAATTCACACATACTGAAGTAGTTTAAGCCTTTGCATCTTTTAATTGTAATGATTTTGGCTCACATTTAACAAAAATCCACCAATTCACTATCTACACAAATTAGAAACTTCATAAGACCAAAAAAAAGAAAAAAAATTAGTGAATAGTTGGCCTTCTGAAAAGTATTTTCATTTACTGTACATGTATTCGATACTTGGTAGGGGCTCATTTTGCTTTAATTACTTCCTCAATTTGGTTTGGCATGGAGGTGATCAGTTTGTGGCACTGCTAAGGTGGTATGGCAGCCAAGGTTTCTTGGACAGTGGCCTTCAGCACATCTGCATTTTTTGGTCTCTTGTTTCTCATTTTCCTCTTGACAATACCTCATAGATTCTCTATGGGGTTCAGGTCTGGTGAGTTTACTGGCCAGTCAAGCACACCAACACAATGGTCGGTCATTTAACCAACTTTTAGTGCTTTTGGCAGTGTGGGCAGGTGCCAAATCCTGCTGGAAAATGAAATTAGCATCTTCAAAAAGGTGGTCAGCAGAAGGAAGCATGAAGTGCTCAAAGATTTCCTGGTAAACGGGTGCACTGACTTTGGTTTTCAAAAAACACAATGGACCAACACCAGCAGATGACATTGCTCCCGAATCATCACAGACTGTGGAAACTTAACACTGGACTTCAAGCAACTTGGGCTATGAGCTTCTCTACCCATCCTCCAGACTCTAGGATCTTGGTTTCCAAATTGAATACAAAACTTTCTCTCATCTGAAAAGAGGACTTTGGACCACTGGGCAACAGTCCAGTTCTTCTGCTCCTTAGCCCAGGTAAGATGCCTCTGACATTGTCTGTGGTTCAGGAGTGGCTTAACAAGAGGAATACAACAACTGTAGCCAAATTCCTTGATACGCCTGTATATGCCTTGACCCCATCCTCAGTCTATTCCTTGTGAAGTTCACTCAAATTCTTGAATCGATTTTGCTTGACAGTCCTCATAAGTCGATTATCTCGGTTGGTTGTGAATCTTTTTCTTCTACACTTTTTCCTTCCACTCAACTTTCTGCTAACATGCTTAGATACAGCACTCTGTGAAGAGCCAGCTTCTTTGGAAATTAATGTTTGTGGCTTATCCTCCTTGTGAAGGATGTCAATGATTGTCTTCTGGACAACTGTCAGATAAGCAGCCTCCCCCATGATTGTGTAGCCTAGTGAACCAAACTGAGAGACCATTTTGAAGGCTCAGGAAAACTTTGCAGGTGTTTTGAGTTGATTGAGTTGATTTGAGTATGATTGGCATGTCACCATATTCTAATTTGTTGAATTGGTGGGTTTTTGTTAAATGTGAGCCAAAATCTTCACAATTAAAAGAACCAAAGACTTAGACTACTTCAGTCTGTGTGCACTGAATGACACTACTACCTTGATACTGAGAAAGGTAGTTATAAAGCTTAGATATAGTTGTAGCAATGCTACTGCTCAATCTTAAGAGCAAACAAGCTGGTTGGCTCAGTTTAACTGGTCTTCCAGCCTGGTCATAGCTGGTTTGCAGGCTAGTTTTAGAGAGTTTTTAACATCTTTAACTGAGATACCAGATAACCAACCAACTAAAACCAGCTGAACACCGACTTCACCAGCTAAAACCAGCATGGACAAAATTTTTTTGCTGTGGTAATAGATATGATCTCCAACAAAGTTGAGCATCATTGCAGCCATTTACTAAGGCTGACCTTGTATGAGAGGGTTGACCCTCTTTGGCATTGCCAGTCGCAACATAGCTGTTCTTTATTCACAGATTTGCAGTTCTATATGCAAAAACTGGTAAGAGCCTCAGGCTAGGGCCAAAGATCAGCACATCACTCTTGTCTTCCAACTACAGCATGGTTGAAGTATCCCCTGCCTTCCAAGCAATGCTGTATAAGAATGAGCCACCTCTGCATGTTAGAGCAGAAGGGTGGTCTATACAGAGTGACTGACTTCAATTAAGTCTCATAATCCTGCTTGAGATCTCTAGCATGCATTCCGAGTTGATCCAGCGGGAGAAGGTAATGAACGCTTCTGTTCTGGCCTAACCTTTCCCCCAAGAACTCGCGCACCAGACCGTTGAGACTTGGAATTTTGCCATCTTGAAATCTGACATGTTGTCAGGACATTAGATATAGAAGATGTGGGCATGTAGTGGAACCTCATTTGGCCCTGTGCCAGCCACTGGAACGTGCCAAGTTGAATTAGAATAAAAATTTATCTGGCCTGACAGCATCCCCAAAACGGATATAAGCAAGAGTAATGTTCGAATGTGGGCAATTTATCTCTGTAGGAGGCTCTCTCTACCACTCTCTGGCCTGGCCACTGCTCATAGACTGACAAATTGAGCATTGTTTATTCCAAAGGGAGACACATAACACTAAAAAGGCAATCTGCTTCATCTCAGGTGGGTGACATGGCCCGAATCACATTTGAAGCAATGACCCAGTCCGTCAGTACAATGATATCTCTGTTATGCTGACCAGGGTGTTAAATATCTGTTGTACTCGACTGTAGAAAAATGTTGTCACAACAAGCGGTATAATCTCATCCATGTTAAATGTGGTAAATGGAAACTGTTCTCCATTAATATAATATATATGTGACCCTGGGCACAAAAAAGTAATAAGTAGCACAGGTACAGTATATTTGTAGAAATAATCAAAAATGCATTATATGGGTCAAAGTTATCGATCTTTCTTTTATGCCCAAAATCATTAAGATATTGTCATGATTCCGGGCTATAAACGTTCATTCACTCAACACAGGTCACCCGCTCTCCACATGGACTCTCACATTACACTAACAGTTACTCATCAGACTGGACTACATTTCCCATGCTCAACTGCACTAATCACAAGCTCCCCTGAAACCAATCACACACAGCTGTCATTAATCACTCACTCACCTGAGAGCTATTACTCACTATATTTACACACTTGGTTCCTGTTCAGGTTTCCGGGTATTGGTTTGCGTTTATTGCTCTCCAAGCAATAGCACTTTACAGAGCCATTGCTCTGTCTTAGTTTCTAGTTCTAGTCTAATGCCGCGTTTCCACCGAAATTACCCGGAACATTTGTACCAGGAACTTTTTTCCCCCAGACCTGTTGCTTTCTGCAGTTCCACCACGGTGTAAAGTACCAGGAAGATTAGGCAAATATACTGGTGACGTAGGTCTGCGCGCGTTTCTCAATACAAAGTACGCTGATTTTGGACGTGCATCCTCGGTAGTGCAGACTTTGTGCATTCGTCTCGGGAGTGATGTCTGCGACGACGCAAATCCAGTAAATCTGCAAACAACAGCGTACTTGATAACATCAGTCAGCTGACCATGGCTACTGCAATTTTCCTCTCTGTATATTTACAATAAAATGAAATGGGATATCAAATAGCACTGCCTCTTTTCGTTTTCATTTAAACATAATAACAGCTGCAGAAATGTACTTAGTTCAGGGAAATGTGTATATACAGTCATTACAATGAGACTAATTATTATATCAATTTGACTTTTTTATAGGGATGCACCGAATATTCGGCCACCGAAAATTTTCGGTTTTCGGCCGATAGACTTTTATTACTGAAACAACACGGCCGAAATGTTGTGATGACGCAAACAGAAACCGCGACCTGCACGTGCACCTTCATAGCGCAGAACACGAGCTCCCCGCGACATTCACTTCACACCAGTGAGAAGATTCTCTCTCTTCTTATTCCTTTATTCACAGCACTAAAGTGTCTCCTAACAAAGAGATTAAGACGGACCACGAAGTGAAAACAAAGAAAAGTAGTCTCACTGAGATCACACGTCTCACTGAGATCTTTTCGGATCCTCTGCACTTCATCGCGAATGTGCTTGATCCGCATTATAAAGACCATTACTTGGATGCGGAAATAAGGCAGCGCACACGAGAAATGATCCAGGCCGCGCTGGATGCGGAGAACCCGCGTGGAGACGGAGAAGCTCCAAGCGCAGGAGACTGAGATCAGAGCGCAGAAAAAAAGACTCGTGTCTGCACCAGATGAGGGGCATGCACCCTTGTTGTCTGATATGTTCAGTGGAATTCTGCAAGAAAGTGCCTCAAATAATAATAATACGTTGGCTATTTTGTTCTTAGGCTACTATATATGTGACATTATATATATATACACACACACATATACACACACACACACACACATACATAATATCAGATTGTAGCTATATTTCTGCTAGATTTCTGCTTTAATTTCATAAAAATGTTTATTTATGCCCTGGCCCTATTTAAATACACTCTCTCAAATATTTCTCAAATGACAGGCAGATGACAAGCTCAACTGCTCAACAGCTAGATGGTTATCTGTCTGAAGTCCCCATCCCCAGAAGTGATAACAGTCTTGCCTACTGGAGAAAGTAATGCACTTTCTAGTCCTACAGAGAAAAATTTCAAATGCACTTAACCTAAATGCACTTTGTTTTTATGAGAGAACAGTTCATTTTAAAACCTTTCTGCAGGCCAGTAGGCCTGTACATTATTATTTAATATACACATGAGTGGGATAAATTTTTAGTTTGAATTTTATTTTAATACTTTGCATTGTTGCAATGTGCTTAATAAATATTTGCATAATTTGTAATTATGTTTTTTTATGTTTTTTTTATAAATAATTTATGTAATTGTAATTATCTCTGAAACTTTAATATTAATTTATGCAATTGCAATGTCTTAATTTTAGTAAAGTTAGTACACGGTCATAGCAATAAATGCAATGGTACTTATAATTGGCATAATTTCTTTCGGTGTTTCGGCTTTGGCCTTGGTTTTCTCTTTTTCGGTTTTCGGTTTCGGCCAAGAATTTCGGTGCATCCCTACTTTTTTATTTTCATTTTAACATATAGATAAATTGAATACAGACCAAATATAACCTGTTAGATTTACCCAAAATGAATTATATGTTATGTTTAACCACTAAAGAGACATCAGAGCAAGTGGCACATAAGATCTAGCCGAGGTGAGGCTGCTTTCGGCGTATACATGAGGACTGAGCTCCCGCTGATTGCGTGGAGCTCACGTCTCCGAGATCACCGAAACACTGTCTTTATAAAAAAAACACAGATTTGAGTTTTAAACAACTACATTCTCGCCTGAAATACTTTTAAAATTACATTTCATGACACAATAACAGTAATATTTTGAAAATCATCCGTATAAATGGTGGTTGAACCCAACCAATGCTGTGTGCACTCAACCAATCAGGATGTTTAGCGCCCAAGTCCCACCCCCGAAAGTTCCGGAACTTTGAAAAAGTACTACCTCGCCAGCAGGGACTTTCTGAGGGGCATTTTTTTACCCGGAACATTATTTAGTTGCTGGTTCCTGTGGTGGAAACAATGTATGTGTGAAAAATGTAATATTAAAACCAGCAAAAACGTACCCGGTTACTAACGTAACCTCGGTTCTCTCTAGAAGAGAGTACTGCGAGTACTGCGTCTTAGCTAAGACGCTACGGGGAAAAGTCTCTTTTCACGAAATACTGAAGCAAAAAATTATCCTTAATTTTGAATTTTTGTAAAGCGCATTTGCAGCAGTACACAGCCATAGGCGAGACGGCTCGCTCGCTCATTGGCTGCTCTGCAGCAAGTGCACAGCCTATCGAGCGCAGGCTGATGCAATATCAGACCAATTAGGACGCGTCGCGCCCATCACGCCACTTCCCGCCGAAACGGGTGTGGCCCAACCCTATAAAAGGAGCTCGAAAAGGCTGACTCACCTGATTTATTTCATCGCCGAAGCGAACCAGAGTGAATCGTACGCACGGCAGAGAACGCAGTACTCGTTCCCTCTTCTAGAGAGAACCGAGGTTATGTTAGTAACCGAGTACATTCTCTTACGAGAGTTCTCTCGTACTGCGTCTTAGCTAAGACACTACGGGAACCCCATGTAAAACGCCGTGCGCGCAGGGATTACACACCAATAAACCTGAAGCAACGCCCAGGATATACAGTGCACAGTCACCCGAGGGACTCACAGAGAGTCCAGGACAGGAAAGGGGGGGAGCCCTCTGTCCCATATCTAGCAGCACCCGTAGATGCGGCAATATAACATCACACAGTCGAGGCAAGGCCTGACCAATGTGGCAATGCGGGTCTTACGCAATACTGCCCATATAACAGTCGGCAACGCATAATGCTCACGAACTCAGAATTCCCATCAGGGCCCTGATTCGGCTATACCGACAGCAGCCTTGCTTGCAAGGCGGGAACCTCCAGGTTATAGAACATGATAAAATGCAGACGGCGAGGCCCAACCTACCGCCATACATATATCCTGCAAGGAGATCCCAGTAGACCACGCCCACGACGAGGCGACGCCCCTTGTGGAGTGTGCTCTGACGCCCAGTGGGCACTGAAGGCCCCTGGAAGCATAAGCTAACGCTATGGCGTCAACTATCCATCTGGATAGAGTCTGTCTCGAAACAGCCATTCCCTTGGAACGTCCACTGAACGAGACAAACAGCTGCTCAGTCTGTCGAAAGACAGCGGAGCGAGACACATAAGCTCTTAAAACCCTATCAGGGCAAAGAAGACTCGAGTCTCCATCCTCTCCTGGGAAAGCATAAAGCGGGCAGCACGGCCTGTGGGAATGTTGCTTCGTACAGGTTTCGGGACCCGAGACCGCCCTGGCGATTTCTGTAGGACACCACAGACATGTCGTCTGAACGGACCAAGACGTGGTGTCCCTTGATTCGGGGACAAAAGCGCGTCAGCGCGTTCTCCACTGCCAGCATTTCCAGACAGTTGATATGTTGGAGCCTTTCCCGTTCTGACCACAGGCCAAAGGACGGTCTACCCTCGAGCAGCGCTTCCCATCCCGAAGTGGAGGCGTCCGTCGACACCATCTTCACTTTCGAGGAAGTCCCCAGGCACCGGTCGTTTGCTGTCCAGGGTTTCAGGGCTTTAACACAGCCCTGATTGACCTTGAGACGCAGTCGACCAGATACCCACGCTCTGCGCGGTACCTGCGCATGTGGAGCAGGCCCAACTGCAGAACCGTAGATGCTGAGGCCATGAGACCCAGCATCCTCTGACATTCTCTGAGCGAAACGGTCGTGCCGCAGCGGAGAGAACTCGCCGCGCTCTGAATGCCCATGGAACATGAGTCCAGAACTAAACCCAAAACAGTATCGTCTGACTGGGGTTCAGCGACTCTTCGTCCAGTTGACACTGAGACCGAGTTTCTCGAGGTGATCGAGTAAAACGGCCCTGTGCTCCACGAGCTCCGCTCGTGATTGAGCCAGAATCAGCCAGTCGTCCAAATAGTTCAGCACTCGCATGCCTCTGAGTCTGAGAGGAGCGAGCGCTGCGTCCATGCACCTCGTAAACGTACGAGGAGCTACGGACAAGCCGAACGGCAGGACTGCAAACTGGTATGCCTGGCCCTCGAAGGCGAATCTCAAATGTCGTCTGTGACTTGACGCCATCTGTATTTGAAAATACGCGTCCTTCAGATCTATTGACATGAACCAGTCTCCTCTGCGAATATGCGCGAGGAGCTTCCTGGTAGTAAGCATTCTGAAACTGCGTTTCACCAATGCCTTTTTCAGCTGTCTCAGATCCAGTATGGGCCTGAGACCCCCGTCTCTCTTGGGCACTAGAAAGAATCTGCTGAACAGCCCCCCCCTCGCTTTGAGCTTGAGACACAGGCTCTACAGCCCCTCTGCTCAACAGTTTTGATATTTCGGCCCGAAGTACGCGTGCTACTTCTGTTTTGACCGTGGTTTCGATGCGCGCTAAAAAGCGCGGAGGACGTCGAAAAAACTGTAGCGAGTAGCCTCTCCTTATAATGCCTAGCACCCAATCCGAAACCCCTGGAAGTGCTGAACATGCATCTGCATGAATGGCTAAGGGCTGGATGCGAAGCGCGCTCTGTTGACTGAGCAACGGCGCCGCTTCGGTGTGCTGTAACATGGGCGTTATGCCTGTGGCATTTGAGGCGGGGAGCGCGCTGATCACAGCGGGCAGATCGCTCCTCCTCGACCACGTCCCGGCGCTTAACCGATTGAGGGAGGGCTGAGCGGGTCCCGTGGGACTCGTGATGTCTGCGAGTAACTGTGGGCTGCAAGTGTGCACATTTACTGCTTTCGACTCACTGTCTGCCTGGGCAGAGCGTACGTGCACGGGTTTCGTTTTTACAGAAACCACGCGCCGTGTGTGACATAGTGTTTGTGGGCACTGAGGAGTGGGCACATTTACTATGTGGAGCGCGTGACCGATCTGAATCGATCTTATAGGCGCGAGCCCTGTGTGCAGGGCTGTGCTTACATGCGGAGATGGGCACTGAGGAGTGGGCATCGTCACTACATTTATAGCACCATCGGCCGTGGCCGGACGAACGTGCACGGGTTTCGTTTTTACAGAAACCACATGACGCGTGTGATATAGTGATTGTGGGCACTGAGGAGTGGGCACGTTTACTATGCAGTGCGCGCGATCGACTTGAGTCGCTTTTATGGGCGCGAGCCCTGTGAAGGGCTGTGCTTATATGTGTAGATGGGCACTGAGCAGTGGGCATCGTCACTACATTTATAGCACCATCGGTCGTGGCCGGACGAACGTGCACGGGTTTCGTTTTTACAGAAACCACATGACGCGTGTGACATAGTAATTGTGGGCACTGAGGAGTGGGCACGTTTACTATGCAGTGTGCGCGATCGACTTGAGTCGCTTTTATGGGCGCGAGCCCTGTGTGAAGGGCTGTGCTTATATGTGGAGATGGGCACTGAGCAGTGGGCATCGTCACTACATTTATAGCACCATCGGGCCACCGTACAGGCTTGCGCATTGCAAAAGACGCTGAAACAGTCACAATCCCTGGATCTGAAACAGCGGCGCGCTTAGGTGAGAGTTCCGCCGCGGCGACTCGTACACCGGCGCTTTCCTAGGATGGCTTCGGGGCTCCCGGCCTCACCGTAATCCTCTGCCGCGGTCCCCGTGGCGCGGGGCGACGGCCGGTAGAGCGAGAACGGGGGTCTCGAGCTGCGTTGCTGAAGCTGTTGTGATAATGGCTTTTGTGTGCAGGCAAGCGGGCAACTGTGCAGGCTTGCGCGTTGCAGAAAACGCTGAGACAGTCACAATTCCTGGAACTGAAACAGCGGCGCGCTTGGGTGAGAGCTCGGCCACAGCGGAACTCGTACACCGGCGCTTCGATTGAAGCAGCCATCGTGTGCACTGCAGACGCAGCCTGCTCAGCAGCAGAAGATTCGCGCGAGCAGAGGTGACGTCATGCAGCAGGCTTTAGATGGCAACACAGCTTTCGTCCGCCGTCCAGCAGAGGGCGGACAAAGGTGCGTCGCTAACGCCTGTTCCACCGGTGGAAGTGACTGGTAGTTACTGTTTTTAGCATCATCCAGTGTGGAGAATGCTAGTGAGACAGACGAACAAGTTCGCGCTGAATATGGAGCGTTCCAAGCCTTTGCCACCTCTTCGTGAAACTCAGGAAGAAATAAGGCGGGCTTTGAGAAGTACGCTCATCCGAGAGGAAACTACCATCCAGCCGGGAACGAGAGGGGGGGCGCTGGTGCAGACCACTCGAGGCCGAGACTCGTCGCGGCCAGCGTGAGCACTCGCCTCGGCTCCTTCTCGATGTCAGCTTGTTCGCTGGGCTTCTGAGCAGAAGGTGCGAGATCCTCGGAGCTCGCCCAGCCCTCACTGCCCGAAGCTAGCAGAGTGCTGCGCCTCAGCGCAGCGGAGAATTCAGGCTCAGAGAAAAGGCCAAGCGAGTCCTCAGAGTCACCAGGCAACAGCTCGCAGTGAGGGCATCCGCCGTCAGCAAGCGCGAGCGCTGCATGATCTTCACCCAGGCAGGAGACACAGATGACGTACCGGTCTCCCTCGCTGAGTGGGGCTCTGATGAGCCGCAGGAAGGCATCTTAAAAAAGACGCAAGCTCTTTTACGAGTGTGTGTCGCAGGGCGAACACACACACACGCATAAAGAACAGCTGGATATAACAGAACTGAAAGGATATGTGCGCCGGACCGCGCAGCAGGAACGGCAGTAGAAGGCATCGAAGGCCAGCAGCTTCAGAATGGCTCGTCCCGCTGAGATGCTTCTCAGACGGCGCTTGTTTCCTCCGTGATCCAGCGATGCGTGAGCTTCGCTGAAGAGATGAAAAATCAGGTGAGTCAGCCTTTTCGAGCTCCTTTTATAGGGTTGGGCCACACCCGTTTCGGCGGGAAGTGGCGTGATGGGCGCGAAGTGTCCTAATTGGTCTGATATTGCATCAGCCTGCGCTCGATAGGCTGTGCACTTGCTGCAGAGCAGCCAATGAGCGAGCGAGCCGTCTCGCCTATGGCTGTGTACTGCTGCAAATGCGCTTTACAAAAATTCAAAATTAAGGATAATTTTTTGCTTCAGTATTTCGTGAAAAGAGACTTTTCCCGTAGCGTCTTAGCTAAGACGCAGTACGAGAGAACTCTCGTAAGAGAACTGGTCTTAGTTGGTCTCCCAGGCTGGTATGGTACCTTATCTGGTTTTGCAAAGGTTTTAGGCACATTTCAGTTGGTCAGTCTGGGAGATAACTGGACACCAATCTAAACAACAGTTTAGCTAGGAACCAATACTAGAAAGACCAGCTAAAAACCAGCCTGGTCAGACTGGGTGATCATGTTAAAGCCATATAGAAAGCTATTATAAACTTAATGAGCATTGATGATCCATCTTAAACTAGCCTAAACTGGATTGCTGGTCTTATTTGGATGGAAGACCACCCTAAACAGAAGAGACCAGAAATTCAATTTAGGCTGGTTTAAGCTTTGTTAAGCAGAGATGTGACTTTTATTAACAAATGTTGGTCTTTGTTTTTAATGTAGCCAACCAAATTGAGGAGAAAATGCACCATTGTAACAATTTAGTCCATAGTCAATTTGTAAAAACAATCACATCTAATCAGAACATATCTGATGCATAAGTGCATATATGGAGCTGGATTTTAGACCAATGAGATTCCACAGTTGGCAAGGCTAGCCAATTCAACAAAACTAAAACCAAATAACTGGCAAAATGTCTTGTTTCATATCATTGTAGCAAAAGGTTAGGACAAAAACTTATATTTGTTGCTTATTTTTATGTTGCACTGTTCCTGGCTAAGATTCAAAGTGAGACACTTTTATGACACCAGTGGTATAATAATAAAACAAAATGACAGCATTAACTGCAGGGGGGAAAGACAATATATGTCACAACCTGAATATGAAAATATGTGGAAACTCACCCCAGTCACATATCGTGGTCTGAACTGTACTGTCCCAAAGAGGCCTAGAATCACTGTGATGATATGGATGAAGTTTGTGAGGATTGGAGCCCACTGGTATCCAAGAAAATCAAATATCTGTCTCTCCAGAATGCTGATCTAGAAACCAAACACAGAGGAAAAGATATTGATTTACAAAGCAAAGACGAGGACAATACATTGACATGTCAGCATTTATTTGCATAAAGGCATAAACAGATTTCCTTTTAAGCCAGCTTCAGGGGTTGCTGTTATGACAGTGCTCTGATGTCAGCTGGAAGGCAGAGTGAGATGACGGGCCGCGGGCCACATGTGAAAGCACATTCTACATGCAGCCAGAGGAATACCCCTGTCACACAGGCAATTAATTAGGACCGAGACATGCCGCTCTCCGGAGTCAAACCCCCCAACCCTTTCGCAAAAACCAGAGACAACTTGGAAATTAAAGCTGGCAAGTCCAGCCTCGCAGCTCTGGGTGCTCCAATCTCAGCCACTGATTGGACATGACACTGATGTCAATACCACAAGCTATGGCACTTTCAAAAACAGACCAGGACGGGGTCACAGCTTCATCCCCAAAGGACCTAGAAGCAGCCAGCCTCATAAAGCTAATGCTAATAGCACCCGTGTCTCCAGCTGCATTCACAAGCTCTGTTTAACCACCTCAGACGCTCAGGGTCTTTTCTGGGAAGGAAACCAAACAAAAATCACGCCATTGAATTACTTGATTTTGCTTGTGATGTAATTGGGGATAGTAAAGAGTCAGGGTGAAGGTTGTTAAAGCTATGGGGGTCAAGATGACATTCGCGTTTTCAGCGGTTGCACTTTCAAACATCTACTCAAGTGAACATCAATAGAGGCTTCAGAGGGTTCAATAGCAGCATGAATATCAAATCACTTCGAGTCACACCGAGATTCTGTACATAAGTGTTTCCTGTTCAGTGCTGTTTTTGCAGCAGGGGAGACCAGTTCAACCCTACAGCCCACCAATTGGATCAAATACTTTTGCTGAGAAAAACATAAAATTAGCTATTAATTGAGATTTCTTTTAATTATAACCAGTGGCGGCTCATGCCAATTCTCTGAGGGAGGTCAAATGTTTGCTCGATTAATGAGGATAGTTCACCCATTCAATTGATAAATTAACAGCTAGTTAAAGATATAAAGGGAACTGAACTACTATAGTATTAATTAAAAATAAACAGACTCTAACAATCAAGCTAGCTATCCTTATGTTTCTATATGCGTTTTAACGCAATTCATCAGCAAATAAAGACTGACGCTAGGATGTGGTTTTTCCAAAAAAAACTTTTTACTTCGATTTCAGTTTAATAAGAAATAACTGAAGTCACATAAATCACTGTTTACACAACTCACTTATTACACTGCTCATTTATATCACATTCCTCACTTACATTACACTACTTACTTAAATTTGGTCTTGGTTGTCCTAATTCTTTAATTGCACAGTTATCCTTATTGCTATGATGAATGAATGGTATTTCTTTCAATGACATGATAGAATTAATCTGCGCTGAGGTAACATTTGCCGTGATGATGATAAAGTTCAGCTGATACCTGAATTTGAGTTGGCAAAGGCATAGCTGTCCCCGTCTCTCTTCCGTTTTTTTTTTTTTTTTTTGATAAAGATATTAAAGTAGTTTTTCATTTTTCTTGTTAAAATTCAAAATAGTTTTTAAATATTATTGGATGTCACTATTCCCACCAGTAGTTGCACATGTTAAGGTTTCGCACGATGACAAAAGCACGTTAGTGCGAGCCCTTCCGGAACTCATTGAGATTGCATTGCAGCGCCTGCAGTTTGAAAAAAAGATCTTTGAATGGAAGTCTATGAGAGCACTCGGGGCAATTCTGTTTGACAGAAATCGCACAAAAAGGGGCGGTACTACACACACGCGACTCAACGCTGATTGGACTAATTAGAGGCAGTACAAACAGTCTAGAATAGGGAAAGCTAACATAACACACTGTGGTTGAATGAAAAAGAAAAAAAAAATCCCTCCCTTTCCTTTCGTGGTGCATCGCCCAATTGCCCTAATGGAGAAACCGCCACTCATTATAACATCGATTAAATGAACAGTTATTACAATTAATTTAAACAATAAAAATACAAAAATAATACATTATAAAAAAAATACAATAAAATAAAAACCCTAACATGTATCTTAAACCAATGGATCTAAACTAGAAGACAGTGACCACGGGCTCAGAGGGGTGCCACAGGATGACTTAAAAATATTTATTTGTATAATTTAATAATAAAAAGAAAAATATTGGTAAATTTATTTTTACAAATTAAGAATTATTCTAAATATAAAAATGCTAAATAATTCTATTGATTTTACCGAAAAAGTATTGACGCAGAATTAGAATCCTGAATATTCTGGAAACACAAAATAAATCATGGTTAATCAATTTATTATATCCACACTCCCGGTTTCTGTTCATAAAAAAGTTTCCAAGAACAAGCAACGCATAAATACTGGAGGCCTTGAGAGTCAAACTTAAACTTTATTATATGAGGAGTAATAATAATAATTTAAGTATTAAAAAACTTGAACAAAACAGTTCTTGCTATGACACATGAATAAAAATAAAAGTACTGGGGTTCAGTTAATCAGAAGTTAATTCAGTAACCATTCTGATAAAGTGTTTCATTCAGTGAAGGATTTGTCAGATTCAAACTCTGTCATTGTATCTTATCACATTCAGTTAAGATGGCATTGTCAATCTCAGTCAAATGAAAACATAATTTGCCATGGCACTGTAAGTTTAATGGCAGTCCAGCAAATACTTTGTAACTGAGCAATAGTTCATGCTATAAATCTATCACCCATGAACAAAGCTCAAGAGTCTATTAATCTGTGCATCCTGTTCAGTTATGCTCAGTGATGACCAGGTTGTGACTCCCTCCGCCCCCGAGGGACGTGTCTTCTGTTGTCTGGGTGTTTCCTTTGAGCTTCTGCTAGCATACATCTGGTAAGTGTGCCTGTCCCAAACACTTAGGTCATCAATCATAATGAAAGGTATTATGCTGACAACACCAAGCAACACCACTGCATTTCAGACTCTGATTATTAATATTAATGACTCAAGATTAAGAATCGTCACAGCGCTACAGTGCAGATGAGATCAGTTTTGTGTCGGAATAAAAATGGCTCCCTTTCCAAGTGGCATCTACTGTACTTTTTTTTTTTTTAACCACAATAATGTTCTGCCTTCCCAAATAATTCTCTGGTTTCGGTTTGTTTATGAATCATGGCCTGTGATTTCCCCCTGCTCTAGCTCTTGTTTATTTTCACTGTCCTCCATATTTCTACTGTGAAACAGAAGGATGAAAAGACAAATGCATTACCATCTGGTTTCTTAAAGGAATAGTTCACAAATTAAAATTCTGCTATTTACTCACCCTCATGTTGTTCCAAACATACAGACTTTCTGAAACGCAACAAAACATTTCTGAAACTTGCATTAATTATACCGGTTGCACTATTCTATGCAATTACAGTGCATGGGAACTGAGGTTTTCAGTCTTCTAAAAAGGACACAATAGTACCATTAATGCATCACTTCAATAAGACTCGTGCTATATCGTAAGTCCTCTTAAGTTTTTCCATTATCCATGAAAAACTGTGTAAACATGAGCCGGAGAGCATGATAGCATTATGCTCAATCCATAATACCTTCATTTTCAAAAGCTCTTGTCGGATGATGCATGCATTTCACTGTATTCTCAGAAAAACTGCTTAGCACACGGAAAAAGCAAAACGATTGACTGACCCAACTCAGTGGTTCCATTGCTTTTGCAAAGCATTGTGAAAAACTACAGCCACCCATGAAATCCACTAATAAACCATAGTGCCATGGTGTTGAAGGAAGCCCATATGCCAGCACAAAATCCAATCTGCTCTGCCTGCGAAGAGGTTACAAAATGCAAATATGGCTAATTATGCTACATTATGTTGTTAGGTGAAATATGTGTTGACAATGGCTTAAAACACATCTTAATGGCACTCAAATTCACAGTTTTCTCCTCCTAGGCTTTTGTGGACACCTGCGCTTATTGACAGAATTCCCAAATTTCCGTTAACATGCATGTCCAATGGGGAGAAAAAAAGCTTGAGGGGTTATATAAACAGACTGCAGGCTCTTGTTTGAGTCGGGGGGCCAGATCATCATTAATGTGGCCCCTGGGCCTCCCTTTTATATAAACAGTAATGTAAACAGCATTGTGAGGAAGCTGTGCTGATTTTCATTAACAATGACAGATTTATCAAGTAATTTTTACACATGAGTGAGTTAGATCTATAAATATGATAGAAAAATCCTCTTATTAATGATTAGAAGATCGAGATTTGGAAGTGGAAAGGCCTTAAAAGAAATGTTAAATGACTACTGACTACTCACAGACAACAAAGAGATTTCCTACGGCTTCAAGCAGAAAGCAAACATCCAGTACTTCAGAATAGTATGCATGAGTATGTATCTATTAAAAAATCATAACACTAATACTGAAGCAGACACTTACTGTTCAAAAGTGAGGAGTTGGTAAGATTACTTCTGAAAGAAATTTTTGAAAGATTCTTATGAAAAGTGAAAGTGAAAGTGAAGTGACATTCAGCCAAGTACGGTGACCCATACTCAGAATTTGTGCTCTGCATTTAACCCATCCGAAATGCACACACACAGAGCAGTGAACACACACACACACTGTGAGCACACACCCGGAGCAGTGGGCAGCCATTTATGCTGCGGCGCCCGGGGAGCAGTTGGGGGTTCGATGCCTTGCTCAAGGGCACCTAAGTCGTGGTATTGAAGGTGGAGAGAGAACTGTACATGCACTCCCCCCACCCACAATTCCTGCCAGCCCGGGACTCGAACTCACAACCTTTCGATTGGGAGTCCGACTCTCTAACCATTAGGCCACGACTTCCCTTTTACAGACATGCTTACCATGTCTGTAAAAACAGTAATATTATTAACATTTCAAAATGACTACTTTCTATTTTAATATATTTTAAAATGTAATTTATTCCTGTAATGGCAAAATTTAATTCTTAGCTGCATTTTTCCATGATTCTTGGACAAACATTAAAAATACATATATTTCAGATAAAATATATTTTTTTGTAACAATGTACATTTTTTGATTAATTAAATAGCTCTTTGCTGAACAAAAACAAATAAATTTCTTTAAAAAAAATGTATTCACCCCGAACTTTGAATGATAGTATATATACTGTACACATTGGACCTGACATCAACTCAATTCTACATTAAATTCAGCATGTTGCTACAATTTACATTTATGTATTTGGTAAACAATTTTATGACTTGCAGTGCATTCAATGTAATCATTATACCAGTATGTGGGAATTGATCCATTGACCTTGCTGGCACCATGTTTTGTCAGTTTGAGCTAGAGAACATTGCTTCAAGCTATTAAAGTGGTTAACAGCCTACAGTTAGCATAATGATCAGGGTAACTTGGCGGAAGATTTTTTTAGTGTGATTATTAATATTAATAAACGCAAATATTTATTTTACATACTGCAGTTGGCATCATTTTATAGAAGCAGTAAACCACTCGAGACCATATGCTATATGCTCTACAATTACACCACGATCAAGGAGGATTTTTGTCTTGCTTTTTGGTAACAACACCCCTTAACTGTGGTAAATTGACAATGAGCAGTGAGCGTGTCAAGCTAAAAGCATCACTAAACCGATTTCGTAATGAATATCGAATCCAAAGGTCAGCATAACCAATTCCTGTAATGATATTTTCCCTTCCTTATGTGCACATAATGTTTTTTTTTTTCATGATTATTACTTGGCAGCAAAAGCATCCCATTAGCGATTAGCCGTTATAGTGCACACTTTCAGTCCGTGATTGAGATTAAAGTTCATTCTCCCAGTGACAAAGCCAAATCTCATTCTCCCAACCTTGTGCTTTCGCTTGCCTCTCTCCCACTTCGCTTCTCTCTCCCTTTCCCCCTATTTATATATTTCTTTCAGTGCACAGGGACACGAGCAGCAGCCTTTAATCAGACAGACAAAAGCTAATCAATCAGCAGGGGCAGGTTGAATGGAGAGCTTCACAGCACATTCAAACGAAGCTGGCCAAGTTATAGCGTTTTCCAGTGTTAGCGCCACAGAGCATTAACTACAGAATGAGCACGGGCTAATGTAGAAGGCTCCCATGCAGCACAGCAGAGTGAAGGCGCATCTTGGCCTGCCTCCATTGTCCATCAGTAATCCAATTCCATCTGCTGCTGCCGCCAGTGATTTTAATGTTGCTCTGCAGAGATAAGACTGCAAAAATAACAGCAACTGAATGGTTAATTAAACTATAACACATTCAGTTGGATCAGACTAAACAGACAGGGGTTTTGAGGTGTGGAGACATTTAACAAGTAATGTGGGTACGAAATTTGCAAACATTGCAACATGCTTGATTAGTGTGTGGCACACTAGAAGTCCTTTCACAATTGTGTCTCCTTCTTTCAAACATCATGCAAACAGTGAGCCATGACAATGCATGACAAGTTTCACGAACACTACGTTCAAGTGGTCTTAGTTTCAGGCAGTAACAGTGGTGAGAATTGCTTTTCCAAAAGTGCCATTGCATCTCATTTGCATCTAAACAGTGGATCTGGATGAAGTATAACTGGAATGGACTGTATGCAACTACAGAAAAAGACACATTTATGATTCCAAATGAATATGATGCTTTCTCTTGATATATGATTTCTTTTTGTCGCCTCAAAGAATATTCTCAGACAGAGCCAACTACTGGAAATAAATAATTATTAGTGATAAAAGCGCATATAAAACCACCTTTGTACAGTAATGTGAAGAAATCTAAAATGCACAGTGACCCTGAGACACATTCAAGGACCCCAGCTGTTTTCCCCTGCATGTTATGTACAATGGACATGTTTATGCAAAAATTCAAGTGGGAGTACTGTATCAATGAAATATTTGCAAGACTGTATGCATGTCAAAGCTGATATATGCACATAAACGCTGACCATAAAATTATTTTACACTAACCGCATTAAAATAGGATCTCTAAAGGAGTTATTTCACACTGTTTTCTATTTAAATACGTTTTAAAATGTTATTTATTCCTGTGATGGGAAAGCTTAATTTTCAACATCATTATTCCAGTTTTCAGTCACGTGACCCTTCAAAAATTATTTTGATATGCTGATTTGGTGCACAAGAAATTATTTATTATTATAAAATCAGAAAACAGTTATGCTGCTTAATATTTTTGTGGAAACTGGGATCCATTTTACCCCTAGGTTCTTTGATGTATAGAAGAAAGGAAGAAAGGAATGAAGGAAAAAGTTAACATTTATAAAAGTTAAAGGGGTCATATGATGCGATTTCAAGCTTTCCTTCCTCTTTCGAGTATTACAAGCTGTTCGTGAATAGATACTGTATAACACTGCCCAAATGTTTACGCAAAGGAAGAAGTCGTAACTTTGATTCTATCTGTAGTATTGTTGCTGTCGCTGCCATGAAGACGCTTTGTTTTTTGAACAGTGTAGAGTAGTGCTTGTGGTTTTTTCCAATCACAAATGCAGACATGGTTTTATGTTTACGCAGTCCAATGCAATGCAACGCATAAAAACAGTACAGTATGTCATTATAATCAGTAATTATGTCACCACTGGATGCAACAAATGCCTCGTTTGTAATAGGTTTTACTGTTTTCGTCTCGCCTTGTCGCCCCGCACCGGGACACGGGCATAACATTTCCGTCACATGCTTAAGGCATTTGGCCAATCACAATGCACTGGACAGCTGGCCAATCAGAGCACACCTCGCTTTTCAGAACTATGAGCTTTGTAAAAATCAACGCGTTTCAGAAGGTGGGGCATTGAGGAGAAACAATAATGTACAGTTTGGGTAAAATAATGTGTTTTTTTTTACCTTAAACAGCATAAACACATTTCATTACACCAAATGTTCTTTTTTAACAATGCCAAAAGACCCCTTTAAAAAGGGAAAAACTATGAAAAAAAATACAGTTTACAATAACTGAATAAAAAGGGGGATCAACTGGATAAAGGAAGAAACGAAGGAAGGAACAAAAGGATGGAGGGAAGGAAGAAAAACTAAGATAAAATATTATTTTACAATAAATACAGTAAAAGGGGAAAAATGTAAGGTAAGGAGGAAGGAAGAAAGGATCATCAGCTGCAAGCACGGGCGTAGATTTGGTTTGAACATTGGGGGGGGTTGAAGTTTGGGTATGCCTCCTGATATTGTGATCATGGTATAAATATTGGGTGGGGGTTATCTATCCCCCAACCCCCCACAAACTACGCCCCTGGCTGCAAGTGCTTTATTTGGACAGTGAAAGAGTGAACAGGTGATGGTAGTTAAGAGCTGCGTTCCTCTACTACTAACTACAGTGACAGGAAGCCATCAGTTTGAGTTGATGATCATTATGCACTTCCTTTGTTCATCTTTAGCTGAGGGTACATCCTGCAGTCGTGTACTGTACATGAAGACAAGACAAGATGAATCCAACATAGTTCAATGGTTCCAGATAAAAGTATGTAATTATGATGACGATGATGGGCATACAGTATCTGGTATAGTTTCAGAAACAGTTCATTATCCATCATATTAAATGAAAAGGTTTGCACAGTTCTCACTGTCCGTACATCCATCAATCCATCCATCCATCAATCCATCCATCCATCCATCCATCCATCCATCCATCCATCCATCTGCATGGAAGAATATTGGAAGATAACGTTAACAAAATATGATGCAAACACATTCATGCTTTGGATTGTCAACTTTGTTCATAGTCAGTATTAAGAGAAATAAACAGACAGCTCCAATTCACAGGCTTCATTATGTCTTCGAAGGAAATGGTGCAAATAGAAGCACATCAAGTGCACAGAGAGCCTCCAAACCAATGCAATGAATGCCAACATTTACATGCATCCAGTAAGAGGTTATTGAAAATGCATGAGGTTATTTACTTATACAGAGCTGTCTAGATGTGTTCATTACCAGACTCGCCATTCGCACAAATCTTGGAATTCCATGCTGAATGACGCAGGTTGGGCATTTGACGAGTAACTGTGTTTTTTGTAATAGACAATGATGATGAGTTCCAGTGTCAGCCCCAGCATGTAACAGAGACAATAATGTGTTTAAGCATGCCGCTCATACAGTGGAGGGATTCCGCAGCAGCTGTCAGAATGTGTAGCTGAGCTTGAAAAATGCTGTTCATTATCTACATCGCACAATGGGCCATTTCAAATTCTTTGCCCCTTGCTCTTTGACCAGAATCCTCACAAAGGTCTGAACGGCAGCAAAAGAAAAGCACTCCACTAAAGTAATTGTGCTTTACACCCACAGAGCAAAGATAAAGAGACCATGGAGGAAATGGCGGACATTAATATTACATTTCACAAAATGTAGATTTTGCTCCAAGACAAACAACGAAAAAATTTCAGAGAGCTAGATTTAGTTTTTCATCTGGTATCTGTTTCTCAAACTGTACAAATAAAACAAAGAACTGTTCTTTGAATGCTATATGGGAACATGTGTATTTGCATTTGTTCTAACACTGAAAAATACATTTTGGAAGCAATTTTCACTTTAGTAAATCTTTCAAACAATTACAAAGAAACACATTGAATTAAATGTGAAAACAAACAAACAGCACATTTTTCTTATAAAATGTACTCCTATAATCCTATATATCATATATTCCAATAAAAGATGATTTTTAGAAGCTGTAAATAAAGTGTATGCACTGTTTGACTTTGAGAAAATAAAATATCTAAAAGAAATTTAAAATCACCAAATGCATGCATATTTTATAATATAAACAATATTTTAACATTAATCATAAACATTGTCATACATTTGCGTGAAATAATTTATTGGAAAAAAAAAAAGTTTCTGATTCTGTTCATCTGTGTTTAAGTGGACAAACTTTATATGTCACCAGAGAGAAATCTATATTTTCACAGGAAGGTTCTGTTACATTTTAATAAAAAATTATGAACATGAATGAATCGTTCACAATAAAACTT
This sequence comes from Carassius carassius, assembly GCF_963082965.1. Taxonomy (NCBI): domain Eukaryota; kingdom Metazoa; phylum Chordata; class Actinopteri; order Cypriniformes; family Cyprinidae; genus Carassius; species Carassius carassius. The sequence goes on along the minus strand of NC_081781.1, from coordinate 6,406,296 downwards.
ATAAGATACATTAAAAAAAAAACAGGTTTCTATTTCATGTCAACTGCACTCTAAATCTCACATAGTACGTATGTAGTCTGAGCAGTATGCAAATTTGGAAGCAGCCATTGACTTCATGCCATGAATTACTTCAGAAACGGAATATTAAAGACTTCACACCAATATTTGAAAGCCTCATTAATACAGTCCAGTGAAGAAGAGCTTCTTGTTTCCCACCCAGAGGTTTTCAAGGAACCAAGTGGCGAACGTTAATTTCCTTAGTATGGATGGCTCTGGGGGTGGGAGGAGGAGAGCAACTGAATAAAATTCATCAAGATACAGCGGTGTTAATGATGATAATCTATTTTAATATTCGTTTGCATATAAATGAGGCTGGCGAAAGAGCTGTTGCCCGAGGGCGAGAAAGATGATGGAGACTGATACGGGAAAAGACCCAGCAGTGAACTCAAATGTCAACTGAGCAGGGTGGAAGCTGCCAGCATGCGGAGAAGGCCCACTGTGAGAGCTGCCACAATGGCTTTACTAATAAATATGTAAAATATTAACTATTCAGGGTACAGTAGGAACTACATCCAAATGTCATATATTCTTCAGGTCCTACCACACGACCACTGAAGAAATAATAAAAATAGATCCTTGACATAAAATGTACTTCATGTGATGCCACATAAATGACACAGATGCATGAAATGGTTCAACCATCCCTGGGATAGTGACCACTACTATAGCTAGGAGGTAAAAAACTAAAGTAACCATAAGTTGACTTCAGTGGAGAAGCCTTCTAATTGGCTGACCTTAATCTGTCATCTTTATATTCAGGCTTCATGATTGCTGATTGCTTTATTTATTTCACTTCTCACTGGGTGTGTCTGAGGAAAGTGCAAGCTCTCATTTAAGTGATTCTGTCAGAGAACCACTGGTAAATAGCAGCATTATCAAGTTTCGGTAACTTCCCAAAAGCTGCGCTGCCACAAAGAGCTGGAATCCGCTCATGGAATTTAAAAGGAAGTATTACAGGTCAGAGAAACCTGTTTTGAAGGCTTTAGAGAGCATGGAGTCACCATATAACAACCACCAGAACCTGTTGAGCTTCATACCTTCATCCGCTTTTTGAAAAGCACAAAGACGTTTTATATTGGCAGAGTCAAAAGTCCATCACAAAAGTTATCTGGAGAACTGATACGCTCAATAACTCCAATCTGATATTTTGTTACCTAATACAATAACACTCATACATTTTTGTCAAAGTGTCCAAATACATTTTGGGGCCACTGTATTTGTGCAGAGAAAGAAATATCTGGCAATGTCTTAAAATAAACTATTGATTTTGAATACGGGAGGCCCAGCTAAGGAGTCGGTGTAAAAATGAGATATAAATACAAGACATGCACACCGTCTGTGCTTTTGCCTTCATCTGAGGCATTACATTCCCAATCACAGGGCCAGTAAAAGCATTTCCACTGTGCCCATGTAAAATAAAGCTGTTTTTGAGAATTATGTGCAAATGCATTTGCTGATTAACAGGCTGTGGAGTAGGTGTGGAGATACAATATTTAGCTAATAATAACACACATCACAGCAGTGCTGACTGACTCATCTGCCACATACATCACAGGGATTTTATCACTAAATAAATATCAAATTTCTCACTTCAGCTGGTCAACAATAATAAAACAGATTTTCACTGCTTGATGGGTGTGTTATTAGTGCTAATCAAATATTAACTAAAACAAACAACTTTACACACAGGAATTTCTCAGAAACTGATATAGTATAAATGTCATTCTTTCAAGTTTAAAAATGTAAACCTTTTATCCATTGAAGAGACAGTATTTTGCATGTCACACCTTATGTTGATCCATACAATTGATTTTTTTATACTACTGTATTTTAACAGTTTAGTTATAGTTTAATTTAATTTCTTAAATTATATTTAAATTCTAAAATATGAAACTTTTTACCCTAAAAATAAACAATAATATTAAAACACACATATACACAACTAAACTGTAGTGTGATAAAAACCTAGTACAATACAAATGTATGAACAAACTAATAAGTTAAACACTCTTACCTATACAGTATAATATTAATAATATAATAATAATTATACACATGGGTAATTAATCTCTGAAATATTACTGTTGTCTGTTGCTTAAAATACTCTTTTATAACTAATTTAGCATTCAGCTTTTATTGATGTATTCTTTGATGTTTTATTTAGCAAGGATGCATTAAAGGGATAAAAAGTGAGAACTTTAGTGAGAATTTATATTTATAATTTTGAAAAGGTTTCCATTGCAAAATGAAGTTCCTTGATGCTGTTTTAACTTATTCTTCAATAAAAAAAAATTAAAAAAATATAGTATATATAAAATAATTACATAAATGCAGGCTTAGTGAGCATAAGAGACTTAAAATTTTTATTTTATTTTATTTATTTTTTTTACAAAAGTTTACAGACTTCACATTTTGAAAAGCAGTACACATTCAACTAAATCTGAAACTAAAATATTTATGCAGCCTAAAATAAAATTCATAAAATTCTTTAAAAAATTCACTAATTTTATAAGCCTTAAGCAAGAGACCTTAACTATTACACCAATTATTATATCCAATTAAATTATATCACAAGCAAATCACTTGAGATGCATAAAACGGTTATGATCAATGATACAACAATGTGTGCGGTTCTTCTGGATTCACCCATAGAGCATCATTTGGGTCAAGACGTTGAGTGTGGTGGGGCAAAAGATGTGAATATTCATCAGGCTCTGCCTTACTTATGTAAATCTCCTGCGAAAGGCAGGCATGTTCAACAGCCAGGGTATTACTAAGGTCACGTTGCCACAAGCCCACATGCTCTCTGATGACTGGCCCCCTCTGGGGAAGAACATGTGCTGATGGAGATGGCCTGTTCCATTCAGCAGAGACGGGGGACAAACCATCTTCCCACACACAGACACCAATAAAGCACCTCTTATATAGGATCTGAACTGTTTCTTCTAGACTGAAAAGAAATCAAACTGGAGAGCAAATGGAGACTGAGAAAAAGACTCAAATGTGTCAATCTCAACATCTGAAATGTGCTCAGACATGACAACATTTCTCATCAAATTCTTCCAAGTCCATGTTATCTATATTTCTTTAAGCTCTACCTATGTACATACTCTATATCGAGACTCAATTGTGTCTATTTTTATTTTTAAATGAGAAGAGACAGCTATATATGACATAAGATAGATCTTTTACTTGTGTAATGCTAATCTTATTTCTTCAAACGCATAAATTCAGCTGGATGAGAATATGAATGATGAGTCACCCTGTTTTTCCAGATTCTCACATAAATGAATGGCAGGCTGAGTGAGAGGTCTTGGTTTTGTATCATGTCTTTGTTGTGGCATCTGTGTGTCAACTGAGTAGCAAGTCCCTTCTGTTAGGGAAGCATTTCAGAAGAAAAAGACGCTACTGTGCAGTGCATCGCTTTGATCATGAGAACAAAAAAGGCCACGAACTGAGCTGAAGGTTAGGAAACAGTTTTTAACCAAATATGCCAAACTATACTATTTCTAATATAGTATAAACTATATTACATCTAGCTTCAAGAGAGATCTGGCAAACTTGTCTGCATTTGTAAGAATTGTAGTCCCTATATATACAGCATTTGAAGACCCTGACTTACAGTGTTGATGTGTTTTTATTGAAATAAGATGTTGTAAGCCATTAGCAGTGTGAATACATCACACTCATGAACTGCAGTTTGCTAATATTCAATCCAGAGAGCATTTGATTGCATAAATATTTGGATATGCAATGCGAGAAGGATGGGTCGTCAATGTTTTTCTAGAAGAGAAAGCACACTTCTAATGTGTTCTTAAGCTTCAAGTTAATTTTCACTTTAGGCATATACAGAACACTGAGAAAATGTTGGTGCAGAAACAATTTTCATTCAGAAAGTGATAGTAAATTTGGCAAATAATTACAAAGTAACAGCAAATAAAATTGTATTTTAACATGAAATTATACAACTTTATTTGTATTTATTTTTCTTGAACTATTTAAAAGTTCACCAAAGCTGCATTTATTTGATAAAAAAAATACAGTACATGTAATATATTTATTAATTTAATATAAATTAATACAATTTCCCTCCAAGTTTCTTGGATGAACAAATTTTGGAAGAAGATAATTTCTTTAAAATACTGTTTTATAGCATTATAAATTAGTGTCAATTAGCCTAATTTAGTGTCACTTTAGATCAATTTATCCTTTAAAATGCATCCTTTCGAAATTAATATAGATATTTATTTCTCTCTCTCTCTCTCTAAAAAAAAATATAATAATAAAATAAATAAATCTTACTGACCCAAAATTTTTAAATTGTAATATACTTGCACAAATAGAGTTTCAAAGCTAACAAACTTAAATTTTGTTGCTCCTTTTCCAATTCATGAGATGAACGAGAAACCTCTGACACTAGCTTTGACCGCAAGTGACAAAGACGGACATACAAAGGTCAACTCCTATCTGATATCAAAGAAAAATGTCCGTTGTCATAAAGGAGAGGAGATTATGGTGGCTCATCTCTGATCCCTGTGTATACCTGGGATTTAGGGGCACCTTTTCCGGTGATTCCCTGACCTTTTCTAAGAGAGAATGAAAAAAGCACAATGGATTAAGTGAAAAAGGGGGAAAAAATCTAGTAAAGTGGCTGTCGACTTTAATTACGAAAAAGCCCTAAAAATGGTTGCATTTTCCACAAAAGTGCTTTGGGACCCTGGGTCTGAAAATTGCAAAAAAAAGAAAAAAGAAAAAAAAATTTAATATTGTGCCCTGGGGCCTTGGCAAAATATCCCTATTGTGTCTTGACTTTGGAAAAGTTAACAGCCTGTTCCTAGGTCGAATATATTCCTAGGTCTGGGCTGGAGGATCCTGCAGAGGCTGCTATCGAAACTTCCTGAGGCTTAATGATATCACTCCATTGGGAGAGGAATTGATCGTCTGCGTCGTCCACGAGTCCACGGGAGAGAGTCGCTGATTGCTTGACTCATCAATCATCTGACCCTGTCATCGATCAGATGGAACATTAAGGCAGCTAGAGGTCCACAATTTTGTCCCTTAAACACTAAAAAGAACAAAAGAGAAGCAAAATAATGTGGCTTGAACAGTGTCATTCAACAAACACCACCATGCTTTCAGGGAAACGCATTGACTGGTTGCTATCTGTAGTCTGCACAAACAACACAAGGCTATCAGTATACTTGAAAAATAACATGAAGAAATACAGTATTCCTTTCCTCACCTCCCAAGTAATTCCTTCGGTAAAGTTAGAGGAGAGGACCCAAATATCCTTCTCTTGTCGCCGAGGTACAAGAAGGCGTAAAATAATACATAGGAAAGAGAGCCGTGAACTTAGCCAAGAGTAAAGTGATCCTGAACACAAACAGGACTCCAGAGTCTCGGCTTTGGTTACATTTTAATTACAGCTGTACGCCATTTTAAACTTGCCAGTCATTGTTCAAATACTAATTGTTGTGTAATTCCACCCAGTCATTCTGCATGCTAACATATTCCATTTCCCTTGTGGTTGCAGTTAAGTGTTGTTCATGAGATGATTATCTTACATTAACTAATCACTTCGTTAGACCCCTTGACCTTTACCAATATAATTAAATATTTAACACTTATGGTGCCATAACTACAGCTATGGTGGATATGTTGAGCTCTGTTAAGAATTGTGTAGTTGTATTCAGTAAGGATGCATAAAAGTTACAGTAGCAAATGTGAAAGTAAAGGCTTTTGAATAATTACAAATAAATGCTGTTCTTTTAAACTGTTTTCAACATCAATAATGATAAGAAATTGGCATATTATAATAAGTTCTAAAGGATATAGATACACTGAAGACTATAGTAAAATAATGGCTAATGAAAATTGAATTAAAAGAATTGCATTGCTAAGAACATCATTTGGACAACTTTAAAGGTGATTTTCTCAATTTAATTTTTTGCACCCTCAGATTCCAGATTTTCAAATAGTTATATCTTGACCAAATATTGTCCTATTGTCCTAACAAACAATACATCAATGGAAAGCTTATTTATTCAGCTTTCAGATGAATCATGAATTGTGCAAATTGAAAGTGCGAATTGAAAATACACCTAATGGAAACGCGTCAATTTTGCAAAAACTCCCATACTGTATACGTTTTTAAGCTCGCATGAGGTAGTTTTTTTAAAGAATAAATTTGAAGAATAAATATTTAGCAAAACTGCAATGGAAACTTTTTTTTTCACATTTACAGGCGATCATTCTTCAATGTACTATGACCTCTAAGAAACACTTCACAAGTGGCCATTCTCGAGTATAAGGGGCTTTCCGTGCCATTATTGCTTAGACAATTTACACTGCACACTTCTGCAATGCATAATGGTTGATCGCGGCAACTCTAGTCAATGCTTGGGTTTAAACGAACCGCGCTGCGCAAGTTTCTGATGCAGCTCTCCGTGCTGCTTCTGTACAGATACACGCATACACCTCTTTTGACTAAATGTGGCCAAAATCCATCAAAATCACACCAAAATCCATTGCAATGACATATCGCAAGAGGAAAAAATGGCGCTTTAGTCGCTTAACATCGGTTAATGGAAACCCTGTCATTAAACAATACATTTTTATCAACATTTATAAAATATCACCAAAGTTTTATGCAAATCTGTAATGGAAACGCGCCTGCTGTGCCACTGTACCACCACAGTACTATTCTATCTAATAGTATCTACAGTCAGCAACATGGAAAAAAGATACGGACAGTCAAGAAAGAAAGACTCATATTTATGCACCAAAAAAAGACTAGTACTACAAGCTCCTGAGGAAAGCAAAGCGTGTATCCATGCTTTCTCCTGTTGAGCCAGCAATGCACAAAGATCAGAACAGAGCTATTGCTACTGTGATTTCTACCTCCGAGTGTCACAGTGTCAGCTACTTCAGCCCACCATGATAAGCTGATTGCTGAAAGTGAGCACAGAACATTACTTTATGAGATTAAATGCATTGCACAGGTCGCTGGCTCCTGCTCGCTCTCTTTCTATCCAACCCCTAATCATCTAAAAAGCTTTTGCCTTACTATCTCAAAAACCCCTGCCTGAGAAAATATGCTACTATTTCTATACACAAAGCCTCACTGGCATTTAAATGTAAAAACGTAAAGTGATCTGAAACAACTAAAGCATAACATCAGTTGCCATTTCTACCGATCTTCCATTCGCCTGAACGGGCGAAACTATCAGCTAATGAAGCTAACAGATTTGATTGGAATCAATAATCTCAGGCAGTGGCGTAATGTTCTAATAAGCCACTTGAGGGGGAAATGGCAGTGCTCAAATTGATTTCAGTCCTTAATTCTCTCACGCTGAGCTTCAAACCAAGAGCCAAGTGAGGACAATTTGAAAATGAGACAGGCTCTGGGATATGCCGGACTTGCTGTTTATGTCAGTACAGAAAAGCGATACTCCAACTGCTTGAAAACATTCTCTGGTTTCACTGACTGCATAATCATTTTAAATCAGTATTTTGTCTTGTTTTCCAGTAAAAATATCTGAACTATCCTTAAACCAAGATCAATTTACTTGAATAGCAAAATGATGTAAGATAATAGGACTCAGAGAACACGTCTTGTGTTACTTTTTTTTCTTCTAACAGTTTTTTTTTCTAACAGTCTTTGCTTTCTTGCAAAAAAAATTAAATAAAAATAATAATTTGATCCAAGTGTTTTCAATTGAATCTTCTAAAAATTATTAAAATTGAAGTGGTCTGATTAGCATAGGTAAAAAATAAATAAATAATAATATTTAGGTACACATTTATTGTGCATCCCTAGAATCTACAGTGTGAAACACAACCAGTGTTGTCTGATTCTCAAAGATTCTTATGAGCTTTCTAGTAAATAAAAAACACCTACAAATCATTATAAGTAACTACATTAATTAGACCCACTTGCTGAACAGCAAACACTGTGCAATTATGGCACATATAGTGAGACTTACTAATCTTCCACAAAAGTATATATATATATAAAAAAATAAATGATTAAAAGTTATATGAAAAAATTATTTTACATTTTTATTTGTATTGTTTTTTTATCTTTTTATTTTTATTTTATCTATTCTATGCTAATCAGGCAACTTTGTAAGTTTTTTTTAAATATCCTAATACTTTTTTGGAATATTAGAAAATCTCATATGCAATAAGTGTACAATAACAATTTTGATTCAATTGTATTAATCTTCTAGCGAAAATGCAAGTTTACCAAAAACAAAAACAAAACAAAAACAAACTAATTTCCTTGTTTAGGGCCAAGACAAAAAAAAAAAAAAGTGCATACGAGTTCTAATCTCACCAGGTAGCTGTATTCTTATACAAATAACTCTTAAATGGAATTTCTGCGCCTATTACTTTTTATATTTAGTTCCTACTGATAGTCCAGATGGTGAGGAATGTATTACCAAAACCAAAACTGACAATCACAGTTGAACAAGCACACTTCCCCTCAATCAGTGTCATTTAAATAGCATTAGGGGGTTTGTCATTAGATGAAGATGACTTCCTCTGCTGTGATGTATTTTATTGGCAGGAAAATAGATGATAATCGCTCATGAGCAAAAAGTAACCTTAAAAATGTAAATCATCTCATCTGCCATTCCATTAAAGTGGGGAAAACAGGAAAGACGAACAGCGATCGATGCAATTCAGCATGATGCTCTATCAAGTAATATGAAATATATTGGCAAGTTAGCACATCTGTGGCTTTTTAACGTCAGCCAACTCTGTTGAAATCTATAGGAAGCGGCAGCTGAGAGAGGACAGGAAGAGAAGGCTAGCACTGCACCCAGCACAATTAATTACTGTCAGACATGCATGAAACACACCTCAGTCGCATGACCTTGACTGGACCACAGCTGCGCACAGCTAGCTAGTCCTATAAATGCACAAGAGCCTGTCCAAGTTTTTAAGCAGCAGCAAAGTGCATATGTGTACCTAGATCTGAAGCCCTTACGAGAGCCACATGAAACACCGGACGCTATTAACATCAACCCTCCATCAAAAGGGTTTTTTATCAAAAGCTGTTTTTGAATGCTTGTCTGATCTGGTGGAATCGCGCTCTCGTTAATTATATAACATAAGGCCCAGGTAACTGGAGGTCACGCTCTGCAGCGGAGGGCCGAGTGTATGTTAACAACAGAGCTCATTAGAACGCAAACGGTGAGTAAAACAAGATCCAGGGGGTAATAACCCATGGGTGACAACAAACATGCCTCCTTACAACAATTTGATGTTTAATAGCTTCATTGGGGTTGAGAAGTGTATTTTAAAAAAAGATCTTGTTCCATAAAAAAATTTTTATAAAAAAAAGAACTGAATAATATTCATGACTTCCAGGTTCACTAGCAGTTACAGCAGAAAAAAAAAAACCCTTTTGGCGCCAATAGCTATGTGGTCAGACATATAGCGCCGTTGTGCTATGGGTGTCCACAAGTTCGAATCCTGACTTGTGGACTTTTTATGATCCTCTTCCCCCCCCCACCTTCTCCCAATTTGGGTCCTCAAGTCGGGAGTTGAACTCGGGAAGGAACTCATGCTGCCCACACAGCTACTGCCGCCGACTCTTAGTGGTTTTTAAAGATGTCAACGAAGGTAATCTGAAATGTAAATATAGGGGAAATTAGCACTTATGATTACATATCTAATTATGAAAAAACATAACGATATTTAGTCAATTAAATATCTAATAAATAATTAAATATCTAATATTGACCAGTATGGTCAAATCACTGATATCGTACTGATTTAATATGAGCTGTTCCTTTTCAGTGAATCAAAAACACAAATTATCCCAAAAGTTACTATATTTATACAGTACTATTTTATTTTTATTTTATTCAGTATTTAGACTAACTTAAATGAACCACAAATTATTAATTTCATATACAACTTCAAATAAACCAACCATTGTTACGGTGTTGTGAGACTTTTTCAAATAATCTACAAACGTACTAAAAAAGAATCATATTAAGAGTACTAATAGAATCAAAACAGATTTACAATAAGTATATTCTGATTACGAATCAATTCAAATCTCTGTCCCAAAAAAAACATGTTTTAAGCAGACAAACTCATTTTGAGTTACACAGAGAAAGCCATAAGACTACAGTCCAGCATTCCACTCTCCTTCCTCTTTCTCTCTCTGACATTGCCATATTAGTTAATTGTTCACCTTGACTATCTTTCTTCTCCTCCTCCCTACGGACGAATGCAACGCCCCATCCCCCGCTGGTTATCCGACCTGTGCGATAAATAAATAAAATGCATACAAATGATTTCCCGCTCATGAAAACAGACAACTAAATGCTTGATATATGGATTGGTAACTCTTTTATGAAGAGAATGGTGGGCTCAAAATTGAATTCCTGCATGATAAATAGCCTGCATTATCTCCCCTTTGCCCGAAGAAGCCATTGGAGCTACTTAAACAGAGTGGTGATGACACTGGAAAAATGCTCACAGATGGACACCCAGAAGGCTAAAAACATTAGCGTGGTCCACTCCATCAATAAAGCGTGCCCATCTCGGAAGGAAATTGGCCGCTCTTGGCTTATCTCCCCTCTTAAAAGCATGGCATAGCAGCAAAATTAAGTGGCCGATACTCCGTTGCAGCATACTTTAGGGGCAGTGCAACTCCAGACTATCAGTCATTTACATCGGAGGGCATTAATAACGGTGACGGCCATGCGAGAGGAAAGAGGGCTGCTGCAAACAGGCTGAACTTTCCATGTTTGATTTCTATCTCTGTTGAGTGAAACGGGAAACGAAGCCTGTGGCACAAACAGAGAGAAGGACAAATATCACCCATATATTGCAGATATTTACGAAAGCATTGCTTTTACCCAGATAAACACTGAGCTAATGACTCTTCCAGATAATTACAGCTGTTTGGGCCTTTTATATATTTATAAAAAAAAACACAGCCAGTCTGGATTCCATAACCCAAATACAGTCTAGACTCTATCGAGAGGAAAGCAGCTAATGAGGTGTTTCATACGTAATGCTTATACCGAGATCATAAATTTTTCAAGTCATTTCTTGGGTGTTGTTGGTTCACAGGATAATGCTAATTTGCATGCTGAAACATTCGGGGTGGAAAGGAACATTTGATTTGACTCTTGATTTTCTAATAGCGATGCATGTACCTCTTCAAATCAGATAGGAGCATAAAACATAATTAAAAAAATCTTTGGCCTATTTAGTTGGGAATTTAAATGTTTGAAAGTGCAGGTACATCACATGTTTTAGAAGCTGTGACAGTTCAACAAAGTTTTTTTCCTCTTTAATTAATATGGAATGATATTGCGGACTTTATTCAAAAGGAATTGCAAATTGTATTTGCAATTGCGTTTTCAATTTGTGGACGCATAAAATGTGACATAATCCAAACGCAAATGCAAATCGCGCATTACCGTTTTCATTTTCGTTTAAGCGAATGCACAGTGTCTGCCAAATTTAAAATGGAAATGCAAAGTCCGTTTGCAATTGTGTTTCCCATATCTTACGAGCTACGAGTCTGTCATATTTAAATAGCAATATTAATTACCACATTTGCCTTTTCACTCTCTCTGCACTGTGCATGTAAACTGCCAAAACTCAAATGGAATCGCAAATTCCTTTGCATTTGAATTTCCAACGTCTACACTGAAACCTGTCAATCAAGTTAAAGGGGCGGGGCCATTTTATTGGGCGTGTTTGCATTGGGAAGTGACGTCACTCACAGTTGACGGTAATAAAAGAGGCAATTGATATAATATTTAGTTTCATTTGTAATGACTGTATATATACACATTTCCCTGAACTAAGTACATTTCTGCTGCTATTATTATGTTTAAATGAAAAATGAAAGGAGGCAGTGGTATTTCATATCCTTTTTCATTTTATTGTAAATATACAGTGAGGAAAATTGCAGTAGTCAAGGCGAGCTGACATGTTATCAAGTACGCTGCGGTTTGCAGAATTACCGGACCTGCGTCCTTGCAGACATCACACTCCCGAGTCGAATGCACAAAGTCTGAACTACTGAGGATGCAAGTCCGAAATCAGCGTTCTTTGTATTGAGAAACGCATGCAGACCTACGTCACCAGTCTATTTGCCTAATCTTCCCGGTGTTACGGTTTAACTGGTTACCGTGTTATCTGGTGACCAACTTTCTGGTTCTGGTCTCCGCTGCAGATGTGCTGGAACGACGGCAGCAGACTCGGCGATTCTGAAAGCACAAACTGACGTGATATTAAGTGTTAATAAACGCAGACTTGCTGATTGCATGATTCAGATATTCTAGTTATTGATTACAAGTTATTAGTATGATCGCCCGTTTGGCGGCTGAAGTTAGTAGGATAAACAAAAAAATAAAGAACGTCTGTGTTGGCCCAGGTTTTGAACACGCGCTAAAAGACAGTATGCCGTGAGAGATGACAGTCACTAACCACTGAGCTACCAAGCTACACTGAATCAGCAACAGATCTCTAGATTCGAGACAGGACTCTCGGCTTTACATCATGCAGCTGCTGAATTAAGGAAGTGTTAACTTGTGGCCTGTGTTTACCTATTATGAAAATAAACAATAGCAGAACACTGACTACATTTTATGGTTCATGATGTTAAAGAACATTTCATAACGTCTCAGACAACTGTACATTTGTGGCTACTGTGGCTTAATTATAAACACTATCGTTAACTCATATTTACCCTAGTAAAAACATGGTACATTTTAGTACGATCGTCACTTCCCAATGCAAACACGCCCAATAAAATGGCCCCACCCCTGTCACTTGATTGACAGGTTTCAGTGTAGATGTTGGAAATTCAAATGCAAAAGGTATTGCGATTCCATTTGAGTTTTGGCAGTTTACATGCACAGTGCAGAGAGAGTGAAAAGGCAAATGTGGTAATTAATATTGCTATTTAAATATGACAGGCTCATAGCTCGTAAGATATGGGAAACACAATTGCAAACGGACTTTGCATTTCCATTTTAAATTTGGCAGACACTGTGCGTTCACTTAATCGAAAATGAAAACGGTAATGCGCGATTTGCATTTGGATTATGTCACATTTTATGCGTCCACAAATTGAAAACGCAATTGCAAATACAATTTGCAATTCCTTTTGAATAAAGTCCGCAATATCATTCCATAAATTAACTTTTTCATTTCACTGAAATTGACAATTCAAATTTTTTTATGGTGCAAATTTTTTATTTTAGAAATAATATATTTTTTATATATAATTATATATATTTCATAATCTATCTATCTATCTAAAAAATGTATTAATTCATTTTTCAAGACTGGCTTAGGCCCCAATTAAATTCTAAAATGCAGAATTTTCCTTTTTAGGAAATATATTTAGATGAACACAATGAACACACACACACACACATAATATATTACTTTGTTACTACGGAAGCACTGATGTTCCCAACATATTCAATCATCCTCCAGCATCTTCTAAATGCATGTGATTGCCGTAATAAAGAACTTTAGGGAATAGTAAACACAAATCAAAGGTTACGTTCAATACCTGGGACAAAGAGTTGTTAGATTTTAGACTGAAACAGACATCCAAAAGTCAAGCTTTGATTATCTGTGTCAATTAAAGGAAAACACTTGTTGTGATTACACAACCTTGAAATCCAAAGCAGAGCTATTGTTAAATCACTGAAAATTGCAAGTGTTAACTTGAAGATTTGCATTTAATAACCTCATCCTCTAAGGACGTCAACAAAAAAACCCAGCACCTGCAGTCGAAATAAATGAAGATTGATTTAAATAATAGAAAAAAAAATTGGTGGACCTTAATCAGGGCCTGGTGCGTCTATCTATCTGTCCAGTGTGACAGACTGGTTACACTTCAAATCATCTTGAAGATTGAGGTGGGAAATTGGGTTTTATTTCCCCTTATGCTGAAAATAATCAGTGTAATTTCTCTCTGACGGCTGGAGCCACAATTGCATGATGAAAAGGGAGATGGATAATAAAAATCAAGCTGTCCCATTCTTGTTCTGGAAAGGGCAGGTGTGCGAGCACACGAGGCGCTGATTGCCTCCCTGTTGCATACCATCTACTCGTGACCTTGGAGCACGTGACCTCCACGTGAATGAAACCAAAGAATATTTAATAGCAATTTTAGTAAAGATCATGAATTTTATAATTACTATTCTGTTTCTGAAATGCAATAATAGCATTCTGCTAACAGAATAATACATTATATACTGAATACTTCATACTGTATAGACTTTTTTTTTTCAGCAAGAATGCATTAAAATAATTAAAATTCACAGTAAATGCATTAATCATAACAAATAACAACATTTCAATGTTTATGTCAAATAAATCCTGTTCCTTTTGAACTTTCTATTTAATCAAAGAATCCTGAATCACAGTTTTCAAAATGAATAAATAAATGGGCAAAACAACTGTTTTCAGCATTCAGCACAAAGAAATTAGAAAAACTTCTTAAGGATCATGTTGAACAACTGCTGAAAATTCAGTTTGCAATGAATAAATACAAAACTGTTCTTTCAAATTATAATATTTCATAGAATTACTGTTTTTTTTTATTTTGTTTTTTTTACTGTATTCATTAATCAAATAAATGCAACCCAGGCAAGTATAAGTTACTAACATCAAAAACATTAAAAATAAAATAAAATAAAAAAAATCACACCCCAAACTTTTGAATGTACATTTTAAAAAAAGTGACATATAAATACAATTACTTCCAGGTTATTCTTCACACACTATAAATGACTAGTCAAACTGAGGTATATTGTATACTGTATTCAACACATTTTGCTGACATGCAGGTCATATAAGTATTCTACATATTCAGAAAATGTGCATGCAGTGCGCAGTACTGTGACAAACACTGCAGAAATTGTAATACTTTATTCTAAACACAGCCTATAATAAATCATCTTCGGCTAAAAGCGGCTTTTACATCACGTCATCAAAATACAGCATAAAATATGATGGCTATTGCCATCTAATTGGATGTGAATTACTAGAGCATACAAATCAGTAAATAATATGATTCAGCTATATTCAAATAGACCTTGTTGAGCAGAAGAGGAGGCCGAGATTTTTTAATAGACAAGATAGATAGAGGACTCTCGAACAGGGATGCTGATGACAGAATGTCTTGTATGAAAGTATACCATCACAGCATCCAGTACACCATGACCCTCTCAGCGGCCAGTGCATCTGACAGGAGACACTCTATACTTTTCGTCTAATGCAATTTATGAGCCAATTCCATCAATCTTATACAAGCCCAGCACTTTAAGTCTCATACTACTTAAGATATTGCTATATAGCTACCACACACACATACACGCACGCACGCACACGCACACACACACACACCTCAAAAGAGCCTTATGATACGAGACTAAAATACACCGTCTGCAACTTCCTCTACCAATGAACCAAAACAAAGAAATAATGGATCCGCAGATGCACAAAGGTGGAATTAAATTAGAGCATTTCATTATTTTAATGGATGATTAAGCTGAGTCAACGTTTGGGTTTCGCTGTGTTTACAGCACATCGCTGATGTATGGATTTTTCATAAGAGCAGATGAGCAAAGACTGTTGACTGTCAGTTTGCGTAACAAATCGGTCTGTCTTGAGCAGTTAACCTTGATGAGGTCCAGGACACGGTCTGATTAGTGTTGAACAGCAAACAGGCGGTGTTTTGACCCAGATGTTACCGTAACGATTTGACATTAAATTAGCAGAGCCGAGCTTCAACCTTTAGTCTGAACGCTCCTTATGAAATGACAATAAAAGGTCACAAATCAAAGCTAAAACTATGTGTGAACCATCTATAAGGTTAAAGGCAGTATTGACAAAAGCTCATTTTGCTAGGTAGAAGCAACTCAACCATGTCATACTGTAGCCCTGGATGATATTATCAGTTCTGCTTGATTATTGGTTTCCATAAGGCAATGTATAGTCAGAAGATGTTGGTGATGCAGAAAATGGAGAGAATAGCAGAATCCAATCGCAAAAAATGGAATTTACATGATGCATGATGTCACAGAATTTGGCAAATTTTGAATAAATAAATGAAAAGAAGGGTTGTACAATTAATCAAGTCCCGATATGGACTACTTTCTTGAATATTAAACCACAAAAAGACTATTAAAACATGAAGTCTGCAGGTTTTGACTGTCTATATAAATGGAATGGCATAATTAAAGTACAAGTAACGCATGTGCCATCTCACTATATGAGGACATGAACACATAAACTTCATCTCCAGAGCTGTTCTGAGAGTTCAGTTCATGAGCATTTGACCATTTCTTTTGAGAAAGAATTACTGTCTGCACGACAATCTATCAAAATAAAAGCGGTGTTTAAATTAAAGAAATTGTGACAGAACTACATTACTATTATTCAGTAGAATACTTCTCAAAGTAATCATAGTAATAATAATTAATGTAATAAATAAATCATTAAAAATGGAATTTGGGAAAAAGAAAATGTAATGCAACTGTAAAAATGAACCGCAAACATATTAGATCAGAAAAATACTTATTTTGCATTATTTTTGTAATAATGCAATTCAATTTTTATTTAGTTCTTAACAGTGTATTATTTATATTTTTTGTTTATGTCTTGTCTTGTAACCTTTTTTTAAAAAAAACAAGCTTGACTGCAGTTTAGCTACCTTCAATTCTGAAGAGTTTATAGCTTGGCAAAGTACCGTTTCAGAGCAACACTAACCTGTACAGTAGTGAAATGCAGACATGACTAATTTTAATAAACACAGACGACAAAGAAATTCAAGTTCAGGTTCAAATTCAAGTCTTTCCAGTTGAGATGGTCTTGCTTACAAAGTCCCTCTTTTACTTGCTCACTCTCTCTGACACACACACACACACACGGCAATAAAGCAAGTGAGAGATAAATTGTGCAGAGAGATAACAGATCAATCAGTCCTGAAGGCTTGACAGCAAGGGACGGTTTGTCTTATTTCCAGCCACCCTTAAGCAGTCAAGTGCTATCAACTCCTGAGCTGTGCTGAGCTTATCCTGGCTGCTCAGAGCTCTTGCTCTTTCTCTTTGATTGTCTCACTCTCCAAGCTTGTCTCAATCTCCCTCATCTATAGTTTCCATCTCCTTTGCCTGGCCTCTCATTTGTACACACATTTCCTCTCTACCAACTTATTCCCTCTTTCCGCCACTTCAGTTTGACCCCCAATCTTCTTCGCTCTTGTTCTACCTGCATCACTTCCAGTCTCTCTCTCTCTCTCCAATCATCATTTTTTATTTTGAATAAATGCAGTTCTTTTTAACCTTTTATTCATCAAATATATTAGACAGCAGAACTGTTTCCAACACTCATAATAAATCAGAATATTAGAATGATTTCTAAATGATCATGTGATAGACTGGATGTTACATGTGACACTGAAGGCTGGAGTAATGATGCTGAAAATTCAGCTTTGCATCACAGGAATAAATTATTTTTTTTAAGTATATTCAAATAGAAAACTATTATTTTAAATTGTAATAATATTTCACAATATCACTGTTTTTTCTGTATTTTTGATCAAATAAATGCAGGCTTGATGAGCAGAAGAAACTTCTTTCAAAAACATTAAAAATAGTAATGTTTCCAAACTTTTGGTCTGTACTGTATATATATATATATATATATATATATATATATATACACACACACACACACACACACACACACACACACACACACACACATACACACACACACTAGGTGGTACTTGGTACTTGGATGCTCTTACTCAGTCGAAGGTTGTACTTGCCCTGAAAAGGCTGAGAACCACTGCTTTTACACATCAGCCAATATCTTTTGCAGCCTGTCACATTTCATTCCGGGCTGATGGTGCATCTTGTTTACCTGGCAGGGTCTGAGCGATCTATCTGGGAAGTGTTAAGACTGCTGTGAGGTTCTGCAGACTGACCTGAGTTCAGAAGGTCTCTGTGTTCAGCTTTATATTGATGAATGTCACAGACCCATAGCAAAGCTGCTCTGCTTCACACATGGTGCCTACATGGTCAGAGGGTCTATGTATATTTGAGCACTTAAAAAAGGAAATATTTTTTTGAGAAAAGATTTTTGATTTTAACACACAATCCACCACTTAAACATTATTTAGTTTCATTTAGATTACATAGATTCAGTTTATTTGATTTTTTTATGTTTTTGAAATAAGTCACCAAGACTGCATTTATTTGATGAAAAGCACTGTAAAAATATTATTATTCAAATGACTATTTTCCATTTTACTATATTTTAAAATGTATTTTATTTTCTGTAGTTTATTGCAGTCTGTTGTCACATGATCCTTCAGAAATCAATCTAATATGCTGATTCGCTGCTCAATATATATATTTTTTTATTATAAATGTTAAACAGTTGTGTTTATATTTTTGTGAAAATTGTAATTCTTTGAGATTAAAAACAGTAATTGAAATGTTTTATAAAATTATAAATATCTTTACTGTCACCTTTGATCAACTTAATGCATCATTACTTAATAAAAGTATTAATTTCAAATTAAAATATTTCTGATCAATCTGTTTTTGCAGTTTAGTTTCAGACAGGAGGCCTGGAAAGGGAGCTTTGCACTCTGAATGTCAGAATATTTTTACATGGTTTCCAGGCTGTCATTTAGGGAAAGACTGAAAAATTACGACAAAATTGCTATCTGTTTTTTTTTCTTTTTTCTGAATGTCTGGAAGCGCTCTTTGCTGATAAAAAAAAGTCTTACACAGTCACCCAGTGAGTCGCTGTTCTAAATGCAACCTGCATTCATGAGTCCTTGTGGTCTTTTAATCATGTACTCTAAATGCATGATAATTTTCCTCCATCAACAGTTTTCTGACAGTCTGACACCAGTCACGACCTATAAAATGCAGCAAACGCTGGCGTCCGTAGGCCGTCTAGTAATGAACATGTCAGAAATTTTACCACTTAATTACCAGTCACGAAAGACCGGAGGATGTGCTATTGCCAATGAACCTGTTTTTGGGCTGCTTAGCACAGACGTGTACAGATTGCAGAGTGAAATTCTAATGATAATTTACGAGGCAAATGGGATTTTGTCCAGCAGGGAAGGCTCAAGAGAATAGAAAAGCTACTCAACCCTTTATTTCACCCTGTATAAAATTATATATATAAATCTAAAAGCTGTCTCACCATTAAACACCTTCAAATGGTCAATGAACTGATAAAACCTTCAAGCAGCAGCTGTGACCTTTCATTTCATAGGTCAAGCAATTAAATAAATTAAACAGGAAGACAATATTGACCTGCTCCTGTCAAACCCTCCAATGAGGGTCACAAGGGCATCAGCCTCATTCTCAATTTCCACTATTTATCGTTCCAGGGTCAGCACATATTTCCCATAAGTGAAGACTCTATTAATGTCAAGCCCTAAAATGATGATCGATAATCTACAAGTGCATCCTTAAGAAAATGTTGAGTGATGCTACAACATGCTAGTTTGTGGGCCGAATCCTATTGAAAAATTATGTTAGAGGCATAGTTCACACAAAAAAAATACAAATTCTCTCATCATATACTCATCCTCATCTGCATTTTGCGACCATTTTTTCTGCCGGTGCGACTAATTTTTGTGAGTGGTCGCACTGGCACGACCACCACGTTGCCCAACTCATAAACTCTGCCATTTCTGTTGCATTTGAAAAACTTCAAACAGCAAACGAAATGTAAGCAAAACTTAACCACGTTTCAATTGCAAAACAATAGTAATTTTAAGATTAAATGATCTTTATTTTGAATACCCCCACACACCACCCTCAGCACTACTAATTCTGCTCCTGGCGCCACCATCTGTAGAACATAATGGTGCTGGTGCCACTGCTCTCAAATTTTAGTCTGGAGCCCTGTCTTATCTTTTGTTTTTATACAGGTTTGGATCAACATGAAGGTGAGTAAATGATGACAGAAATTTTTATGTTTGGATGAGCTATCTATTTAACGTCAGCAAACACAACATTTATCAGAGTATTTTTCCAGATTCCACACTAGCTTACACTGCATTGTTTTAGCTTATAGAATAGATAAATACAAGAGAATTCTGTTAAACAGGGTAAACAAACACAACATTATACACATTCTCATCAAGCAAGCCAGAAACAAAACAAAAATAACTCAAGTCTAAGGCTCTGTTTGAAATACTTAGCCAGTCTTTAGGCCAGTCCTCGGCCAAAAACAAAAAACACTATATTCACCCCAAAGTGCATTAACCCACCATGTTGGGCCCTACAAAAATATGACCAACAAATTAAATAGATAAGTAAATTGTACCCATTCAAGCAACACAAATAGCTGCCCGGCAAAATTGCTCAAAAAGTTGCCCTGTGTATCATCAGCCTGAGGCATGTTTGTTCTTAAAATGACAATCTAAATACTAGTGCCTTGCTCAACTGGAATGCAGATGGTTTGCAAATAACAGTCTTTTGTGTTGAATGTGGCACAACTGTTTAGAGAATTCATCTCAGGAGACTTTCAACCTTCCACTGGAACCTCTAATGCACAGAAGAGAACAATATTTTTCTTTCTAACTTACAAGCATAGTATTAAAAATGCCACATTGCATAATAACAGAAGACTAAAATACAATGACACCTACACTGTATAATATTTCCAGGATTTCACAATATATAACTAATATTCCACAGGTAATTACATTATTACCACTTCACAGGCTTTAACTGTGATATTTCACAATATAATACCGTATTTAGACTTTTACTGTGAAAATAATGCAGGCGCGGGGCTTTTACAAGAAACTACTGTGAATTCCGTCATTTTCGCGCTGCAACTGCATCATCTGAGCTCCCCGGAGTTCCCTGGCCTGATCTCCTCCATGGTCTCACTCGACGGATTCAGTGCGGTAAGTGTTTAATTTCAAACTTTGTCAATTTGATGACTGTTTTTAATATGAAATTTCATGTTATTTAAAAGTATGAACCAAATTAGCGTTAGTTAAGTTCTGTTTCATGTTTTTGTAACTTAGCTGGAGCAGACCATAGAGGCATAGACTGTATGGAGCAGACTTGCGTCTAGGTTTGAGCGCGCAAATTTGAATGATCAGACGTTGGTTGTGTTAATAAGTGTATAGCTAGTAGTACCGTATTAAGTTATTAACTGTGAGGCTTCACGTTAACTACACCGTCAAAATTGAACTTTAGCTTTGCTTAATGCTTTTCTTAGTTAACGTTCGTTACTCTAACAGCACTCTCTCTTTTCCCACAGCATTTTTCTACCACCGGGAAATAAAGTTATAAGGTAAGCTGTGGCCTTAATGTGTGTATTATGACAGTTATGATCAACTAGATACTTTATAGTGTTGTGGATTTGTGCAAAGGTGGAATACATTAATCTCAAATTAGTAATGTTAGCTA
This sequence comes from Carassius carassius, assembly GCF_963082965.1. NCBI lineage: Eukaryota > Metazoa > Chordata > Actinopteri > Cypriniformes > Cyprinidae > Carassius > Carassius carassius. The sequence goes on along the minus strand of NC_081781.1, from coordinate 6,384,769 downwards.
GCTGGGCGTCGTCCATATTTTTCTGCCATGTGTGTGAAACGGAGCAGCCGTTGTCTGTCTCGTCAACAGAAAAAATAAAGTGCATTTTATTATAAAAAAGATATAGGAAAATAAATGTTTTTATCACTGAATTAGTGGAGCTTCGTTAGCTGTGCTATTCTAAAGTAAAACAGGTCGACATCTGGAGATATTAGGAGCCATTTTGTCTGTGAACGGGTAATAATTCTAGTGCTGTGTTCACACCAAACGCGAATAGAGCGTCAAATTCGCGTCTACCGCGTCTAATTTGCCGCTTGACCATTTTGAGATCATTCGCGCGTGAAATTAACTTCACAACAGACACGAATTCGCGTCATGGGGGGCTTCTGCCAGCTGAGTACACGCAGCATTTTCAACCGCCATTTTTATTCCGATAATTTTCAAAACATTACTGTTATTGAGTCATGAAATGTAGTTTTAAAAGTATATCAGGTGAGAATGTAGTTGTTTTAAACTCAAATATGCGGTTTATTTATAATGACAGCGTCTATTTAAAAAATGTGTTTCGCCGATCTCGGAGATGAGCTCCATGCGATCAGCGGGAGCTCCGTCATCATGTATCCGCCGAGAGCAGCCTCACCTCGGCTAGATCTTCTGACATTTGCCGCTGGCACTGATGTCTCTTTAGTGGTTCAAGTTAAAATATAATTCGTTTGGGGTAAAACGAAACGTTTCTTATCTTTGGCCTTTATTCAATCAATCAATTAATATATATATATATATATATATAGGTCCTTTATTTTATTCCTGTCTCCAGGGGCGTCGGACTGGGGGTAAAACCAGTACTGATTACCAGGGCCCTAAAGGAAGAGAGGGCCCTTGAAAAGTCTGGAATATATTTTATTTACCTGGATATTTTCATGGGCAGAGCCATGGGGGCCCATCAGGACTGCCTATGCATAGGGCCTGGGATCTTGTGCAACGCCCCTGCCTGTCTCTATAGAAAAATGAACTTTTGTAATATAGCTCTGGTTGACTGCTCACTGACAACATCAGTCGTTCCTCCTTGTTGAATGAGTGGAGAAGGGTATTCCTATTCGAACTAGACGCGCGAATGAGGCGAATCCGCGTCTTCCGCGCCACGCTAAACGCCTTCATTCGCGCCACGAGACCTCCAGACGCGCGTCAACGCGCCTTTGCATTGACTTAACATTGAAATCATTCGCGCCAGACGCTCTATTCGCGTTTGGTGTGAACACAGCATAGGAGGAAGAGTACAAGCAGAAACAGCCACATGGAGATGGACTGGCCACAGGCTCTTCCTCCGTCCTCTGCAAACAGTATGTGTAAATGATGTAAATTGTTGTGTGCAAATGCATTGCCTGGGTAAATCACACACATCTAACTTACTTTGTTGCAGGACTATTCTTGACTGTGTGTTTGTGATGTAAATGTTTTTCAGTTGCTGTTATTTAAATGGTTGCTGTTTAATTGAATCCAAGTAATGTCACCTTGTTAAAACTGAGCTAACTTTAGTTTTGCTCAGTACTGCAACAGCAGTGACCCACTGAAGGTGATGACTGGGAACTGAAACCTTTTTAATCCCACTTGAATCAAACTAACATCTTTCTTCTCTGTCTTTTTGTTTATATGTGCTTCATGGGCATCAACCCAGAGACAGGTACAAAATCAAAGAGGCAGAGAGGACACATAAACCAGCAAGTCTGTACACTGATCAGGAAGCTCATTGACTTTGAATGGATGTCAGTCTAATGTAAGTTGTGTTCCAACTTCAGAACAGACTAACGAAACACTGTCTTTGTTTTAAGCTAGAATTAGTTATGCAGTAAGATGTTTACTTAAGCTATTAAAGGGTTAGTTCACTCAAAAATGTAAAGTCTCTCATTAATTACACTCCCTCATGATGTTCCAAACAATTTTGTTCAACACAAATTAAGATAATTTTAAGAAGTCCGAGAGCTTTCTGATCCCGCTTATAGACTGCAATGTTATAACCGCTTTCAAGCCCCAGGAAGGTAGTAAAAACATTGTTAAAATAGTCCATGTGACTACAGTGGTTCAACCTTATTGCTATGATGCGACGAGAATACTTTTTGTGCGTTCTGCACTATTAAGTATTTTTGCATCGCTTCATAACATTAAGGTTGAACCACTGTAGTCACATGGACTATTTTAACAATCTTCACTACCTTTCCGGGCCTTGAAAGTGGTAATAAAATTGCTGTCCATGGAGGAGTCAGAAAATGTCTTAATTTGTGTTCCAAAGATGAATGAAGGGCTAACGTGTTTGGAATGAGGGTGGGTTTTTGGGTAAACTATCCCTTTAATCTGTTCTACAAGTTTAGACTGGCTGCAAAATGTGTAAAATTCATTGTTCTTACGTTTATTTGAATTAAACATGCCTTTTCAATGTTATAGGTTATTGATATGTTAGAATAAAACTTTACAATAGTTTTAAGTGTAAATTTACATCACATTACTAGCTTACTGAGTTGCATTACTATGTACGCATGTCATGTAATTTTTGCTTAACCTCAATCATGTTACTTTCAGAGTCCTCTGGTTTGTTGATTTAATATTAATTGATATAATACTATTCACATGATTTATCTGATTTATCATGAGTTTTACAATTATAATTTCTTAAATTGTACACATTTTAGGATTAGTTTTACAATGCGAGTACCATACTTGCAGGTACTTGCACCACAAAGTAACTTAAACCTTTTGTCTTTCTTATCTTTTGTAGATAGTGGACAGAACCCATACTATTCAGGTGCCTGCTGCAAGGGAAGGAGTGAGACACCTGCAACCCTCTCTTTTCCCACCTTTTTGTCTTTTCTTCCCTCTCTCACTCTCTCTTCTCTCTTTTCATCTCCTACGTTGTGAAGTACCATTATCACATAGTAAACACATGCACAGTGCACACACATAGACACACATTCCTGTTACCCAGTGTTCATTCCTGTTATTAAATTGTATTTTTCAAGTACCATTATCACATAATGGTAAACACAGTAAACACATTCACACACATATTGACAGACATTCATGTTACCCAGTGTTCATTCATGTTACCCAGTGTTCATTCATGTTACACAGTGTTTATTCCTGTTATTAAAATGTATTTTTCTTCTAAAAAAATAAAAGTTAAACCATTGTTTTTATCAGTTTTGTTTGGTCCATCATTTATGCTAAATCACAGTATAGACATGGTTAAATACAGTAATTCTACAGCACCTTACTGTTAAATTACAGTAATATGATAGACTAACTAATTGCACAGTAAAATACTGTAATTATACAGCAGCTTACTGCTAAATCACAGTAATATGACGGCATAGTTATTGTGAAGTCACAGTAAACAGCTGTCATTTCACAATTATTTACTGTAAAAATGATACGGTAACTTGCTGTGAAAGTCATGCAATTATTAACCTGCTGTTTATTGTAAATTTACAGTGAAATAATTAACAGTGTACAAAACATCACTCACAAATGGCATGCTCTGGAAATTATGGCTGCTTTCCATAAAGGCTGCCATTACTTTTTTTTCTGCACAGTGATATTCTCAGAAGAGAGGTGAAACACCCAAAGCATCATGGGAAATTGATTATTCTCTCTCACAAACTCTTGTATGTCCATTTTTCAGCTCAGTAGCGACAGCTGTATCTGCTGACAGGGATGTATACGTCTAATCCTCAACAAACTGGGACAGAATGACAGTGTGACACTGATGTGTGGTGTCCCTGTGAGTATCCACCCCTGCATTCACCACTAGAGTCATGTCTTCTGCTTCACACAGCACACCGGTATCACTGTCACTCCAGCTGAATCTCCCCACCAACCAGAAAAATAAAAGTGACACGTGATTACCAAAAAACTTTTACAGCATCAAAGTGTCCATACCAACCATGGCATCTCTGATCCAGCACTGGACTCAAGGTATGACCAAAAATATAATAAACACTAGTGCATTATCAGATAAGATAGAATGATAAAATGATAGATAGATAGATAGATAGATAGATAGATAGATAGATAGATAGATAGATAGATAGATAGATAGATAGATAGATAGATAGATAGACAGATAGATAGAAATAATGACAGATTGATAGAAACACACATATAATGAAAGACGGAACGAAAGAATGATAGAGCAAAAGATAAAATTGCAGAACAACAGACATACAGACAGACAGACGTACAGACGTACAGACAGACAGACGTACAGACAGACAGACAGACAGACAGACAGACAGACAGACAGACAGACAGACAGATAGATAGATAGATAGATAGATAGATAGATAGATAGATAGATAGATAGATAGATAGATAGATAGATAGATAGATAGATAGATAGATAGATAGATAGATAGATAGACAAAACAGACAGACAGACGGACGGATAGATGGATAGATAGATAGATAGATAGATAGATAGATAGATAGATAGATAGATAGATAGATAGATAGATAGACAAACAGACAGACAGACAGACAGACAGACAGACAGACAGACAGACAGACAGAGAGACCAGATAGATAGATAGATAGACAGACAGACAAAACAGACAGACAGACCAGGTAGATAGATAGATAGATAAACAGACAGACAGACAGACAGACAGACAGACAGACAGACAGACAGACAGACATAGATAGATAGATAGATAGATAGATAGATAGATAGATAGATAGATAGATAGATAGATAGATAGATAGATAGATAGATAGATAGATAGATAGATAGATAGATAGATAGATAGATAAACAGACAGAAAGATAGACAAACAGACAGAGAGACCAGATAGATAGATAGACAGACAAAACAGACAGACAGACAGACAGACCAGATAGATAGATAGATAGATAGATAGATAGATAGATAGATAGATAGATAGATAGATAGATAGATAGATAGATAGATAGATAGATAGATAAACAGACAGAAAGACAGACAAACAGACATAGAGACCAGATAGATAGATAGACAGACAAAACAGACAGACCAGATAGATAGATAGATAGATAAACAGACAGAAAGATAGACAAACAGACAGACAGACATAGATAAATTGATAGACAGACAGACAGACAGACAGACAGATAGATAAACAGACAGAAAGATAGACAAACAGACAGACATATATAAATAGACAGACGGACAGACAGATAGATAGATAGACAAAACAGACAGATAGACAAAACAGACAGACAGACAGACAGACAGATAGATAGATAGATAGATAGATAGATAGATAGATAGATAGATAGATAGATAGATAGATAGATAGATAGACAAAACAGACAGACAGACAGACAGACAGATAGACAAAACAGACAGACAGAGAGACAGATAGATAGATAGATAGATAGATAGACAGACAGATAGATTGAATGACAGACAAAAAGATAGAATGACAGATAAAATTATAGATACAGAATGATAGAAAGAATGAATAGAATGATAGAAAGTCTATTAGAACGACAGAACAACAGTACTCACCATATGTCCGAATGACAGAAAGACAGATAGAGTTGAACAAACATAATTTTAATTCTAATTTGTCAAATTCTAATTCAAATTCTTATGTCTTTACTGTCCATATCAGGAAATGACTACACTTCACCCAGGAGGAAACTTTTGGACAGGCTTTAATACACCACTAGTGAAGTTCTAGACTATTAGCAAGTTGAGATCTCAATTTAGCTGGACTGGCTACAGCGTCAGCAGGACACACAAAACAATAATGGCAGCTGACATGTCTGACCTTTCCTATTAAAAGAGCCTAGCTGTTTAATACCGGCTGCCTCCAAATCTCATTAGCCAGCTCAGCACCTTGCTCTGTGACTGAACCCGGCAACTTCAGCCACCACTCGTTAATTAATTTCTGCCCATTATACACCTTTCTAGCTCTCGTTTCTGGGGTGTGCGCATAGACATGAGTGCATATATATACACATCTGTGTGTGCACACCATTTTTTTCCTTATTTTATAAACCTGTTTTTCTCCCTCAGTCTCTCTTTCTCACACATTTGCTCAACAAAATACCTGAGTGTGTATCAGTGATTATACAGGCTTATGTTGTTCCTTGTGACACCTTGGCAGAAAATAAGGGTAATTATTTATGTACATATGCAAAGAAATGCCAATGCATACATTTAAGACACATAAATCAGATAATTCACACTACCAGAAAACAAGAAATATTTCAGTTGTTAAATATAATTATCACAAAAACATCATAACACATAAGAATGCATTACACTGACTTTTATATTGTCGCAAAAACGTATGCTATTTCTAATGAATGCTGTTCTTTTTACATTTATATTTATCAAAGGAATCTTAAAAAGAAAGTATAATGATTTCCATTAAAAAAACTAAACAAATCAACATTGATAATAATACATTTTTCTTGAGCACCAAATCATATTAGAATGGTCTCTGAAAGATCATGTGACACTGAAGACTTGAGTAATGTGGCTCGGTCATCAATTACATTTTAAAATCTACTAAAACAGAGAACATTTATTTTAAACTGTAATAATATTTCATAATATTATCTTCCTGACCCCAAACATTTGTAGTTTACATGTCTAGTGTATATTGTTTTCATCTCACATCAACAATAAATTATGATATGACCCTTTTAGATGCATCAAATTCAATTTATAACACACAGTCTTGCCTTTTATCGGTGGCAGTTTAACTTCCCATCATGGCAGAAAAAGTTCAATCCCAATAAATCTGAGTGTAAAATGACATGGCATTTTAAGTTTTTTTTCGCCCACCGTTTTTTTACTATAAAATGAAAAAGGCTGTTTCTTTGAAATCCTCACTCTACAGAATCTTTCTCAGGGGGCGACAGACAAGCATCATAAGCACTAGAAAATCCATCATTCCTGACCACTTCCCACAGTCCCACAAGGTCACTCCGTTGAAACAGGCAGTCTGATGCTGGCTCTGTCACCTCCAATGCAATCAGAACCTCCCCACAGCGGCACACGGCTCACAGGTTTCAAGGAAATTATATTTATGAGTCGCAGACAGCGATCACTTTTCCACTGGGTACTACTGACACCAAGAACAATGCCACCAACACGCAAGCAGGCCGGCTCACGATCATCATTTGTTTGAGATTTTCTAAGATGGGCCTTTTTGGGTATTGAGAAGAAACATCCCCGAACTACCTAACAAATGATGGAGGAAGAAAAAAATGGGTCAAAGCAAATATTTCAAATTTCCACTGCAGTATGCATGTGTGTGTGTTTGGTTATAGGGCTACTAGTGTTAAAATACACTTCCCAGCAAAGCTCTACAGTGCGAGTATTTCAAATGTATTTGTCACTAAAAATATATGTGCACAAACTGGAAAACATATTTAGGAGAATGTGTGTGAGAAAAAGTAGGTTCCCGTGGGTCATAAAAAACCTTACACATCTTAAATGGCATGACAAACGTCTTAATTAAGAGGTCCTAAACTTAAGGTTGATATGGCAAAATTAAAGGTGATTTGGCTTAATGTGTTTCTACATTTTTTAAAGCCAATGATTTAATTAAATAAATGTGTACGTTTCAACACTTTGCGCATTCTACAGACTTATGGCTCCATAAAAAATTTACAACAAATGAATGCCATGCATTTAAGCCCAGCAAATACATTTGATCGACTGTTTATCGAATATTTATTGTATGCTTTTGATCGTTGTAAGAGCACATATGTGACCATGGACCACTAAACAGTCATGAGGGTAAATTTTTCGAAATTTAGATTTATACATCATCTGAAATGATGTATAAATAACTTTTCCACTGGCATATGTTTTGTTATGATAGGACATTATTTGACAGAGATACAACTATTTGAAAATCTGGAATCTGAGGGTGCTAAAAAATCTAAATATTGAGAAAATCGCCTTTAAATTAGTCAAAATGAAGTACTTAGCAATGAATATTACTCATCAAAAATTAAGTTTTGATATATTTACAGTAGTAAATTTACAAAATATTTTCATGGAACAATCTTTACTTAATATCCTAATGATTTTTGGCATAAAATAAAAACTAAGAATTTTAACCAATACAAAGTATTTTTGGCTATTGCTACAAATATACCGCAGCGACTTAAGACTGGTTTTGTGCTCAATGTGTCACATATTTTATCTCCATCATTTGTTTGAATGAGCAGTTCAAGTAGCAAAGACGTTTCAAAATAAATGTTACGTGCTTGTTTATAATTAAGTCCTGCATTGCATAGAGATTTTTTTTAAATATATATATTTAAAAAACATTTAAAATCTTAGTAATATTTATTTAAGCCGAGATATTTCAAAATGTAAATATTTTTTTAAAAGTGTACAATTCGTAGTAAAATTAACCAATCCATTTTACCTGTAAACGTCTCCTTGTACCTTGATGAAAAACAAATTACCTCATACATTTTTATTGTGACCATAAAGTTATTCATGCGCACATACATTTTTCAAAATAGGAGCACACGTGCTTCTTGGGAAAATATAAAAGTAAGCATCAAAACCTTTAAAGAGGAAAAAAAGCTATTGTTCTGATGTTCAATTATAGCTCGGGGGAGTTAATGCAGACAGTATATTCCCATTGAAAAAAACTCTTTTAACCAGCCTAATCTATTTTATTGAATTTAGCTGGTCCCCCAGCCTGGAAAAGTTGGTATATTGGCTGGTGTAAGAGGGTGTGGACACTTACTGCTGGTCAGACTGGGAAACCAGCTGTACACCAGCTTAAATAAGCTAAAACCATCTTAAAACACCGTAGGCTGGTTTAAACCGTTTTTTCAACAAGGATGTGAGATTACTAGGGTATTTTTGATAGAAGAAAATTCTGAGAAGCAGGACTTGAGTAAAACCCTCGTTTTAACGAAACAACTGAGACATTAAAGAAATCATAATGCTGTCTTAGAGGCATATGTATGCAATCAGCAGAAGCAAACCTACTGTGAAGTTAGTCTTGACTGGATTCCTTAATGTTTTAAATGAGTGCTAAATGGAATATCTTTAAAATATAGGCTAGCTCAGAACCCTGGGGTGTAGCCATAGCGTTTGAAAATCTAAGCACACCTCCTACCAAGCGTAGCAGCAGTCATGATGGCTGAAAACAATAATTAAAGAACAGACTACTGTATGAGGACTGACTCTCAGCATGGCTAACTAGATAACCTGTTGACACTAGTCGACCAACATAGCCTGTTTGGTTAAAGCTAGTTGACCAAAGAATTACAGCTTATGCTAGTTAATAATAAAAAGGTCTGAACTCCACACAGCACACCAGCTTCCCTTGAAGACTGCAGCGATGTGTTTACAATCGTTGAGGGAAGTCAAAAGCAATAACAATCAATTTGTCATTTCCACTTTTCAAACCAACTCCAATGACAGCAGAAACCTCATTTTAATTTATCGGGTAAAAAGTGTGTCTAATACAGCTAATGTATTTCATAAAGGCTTCTCTTCCTGTGCTCTAAGAATGTAATTACATTTCCACGCTGTAATATGAAGCCATTGGCAATGGCCTGAGGCACATTCAAACATGTGATCTGCCACCATGTGCCCTGGCTAACAATGCCGTCAGTCTCCATAACCTGCCTCCATCAAAACCACCTCATGTGGACACCACACATCTGCTCCTCTCACTCTAATAGTCTTGATGGAACCCTATAGGTTCCTTTAAGAATTGAAGGAAATTACACTGGATCTCAGAGCCATATAGAGCAATTTTACCCAGGCTATCTTTGTGGCTATAACAGCCAATAATGTCACCTAAAATGTGGACATGTGATTGAATTCGTCACCATCATGAGGCATAAAGGTAACTGTGTCTAAAAAAAAGGTACTAGATCCAGATGCCATGTACAGTATGAAGATCAGTTAAAATTGGGCAAATTTCAGAAAAAAATAATCTACCTATCTATTCATCCATTAATACGTTATATCACAATCATAAATCATAAAATTAATTATACATAATGCTATACATAACATAATATATATTGCATTTTCTAGAGCAAAACATGAAATTGTTTTAATAATATATGTAAAAAATATAAATAATATCTCAAATGTGTGTGTATATATTATATGCTATACATATTATATTCAAATAAAATAAAGAGGGAAAAAATATATCTATCCATTATTCACCCATCCATCAGTTATTAAATAATTACATGGATACAGTATGTGGGTGGATGGTGTTTTTTTTTCTACTTCCTTACATTCAAATTTGAATTGAAATTCTGCATCCTGATTGCTTCAAATGCAACTCAAAAGCTTAAGTGGTTATAAGACCCAGGTAAAAAAAAAAAAAAAAAAAAAGAGCAGGTGTTGCTCACATAGCGTTTGAAATAAAGACGGATGGCTGTATAGTATGTGCTAGATATGGGCTTTGACCCTTCAGACCTGCAGATTCTCAGCTGACCAGAACAGATGTTGAACAGCCCACCCCATCAGTGAGAGCGCTTCTTCATCTGAGCCATGCCACAATGACAGATCACGCGTCAGGACAGCCCTCGCAGGTCCTGCAGCCACAGAGCCGTCCTTGACCAGGCATGCCATGGGAGTGTAAGAAAGTCTCTTATCATGTTCCAATATGCAGAGGCACAGTCGTAATCAGGCTAAGTGCCATGCTGAGGCATGAACCCTGCTAAAATGCCATTCCAGGCACCCATAAAACACTTTATGGAAAATAAAGACCAATCTAACTACTAAGTATCGATCGTAAATTACTGTAACATTTGCAGGCAGTCAGCAGAGAGATGTTAACCACTAGAAGTTATCAAAAGGGTGTGTGTAGCTGTTCTGCTTGGAAATGTTCACATGTCTTGTAAAGCAGCTGGTGGCATTGTTGTCATCTTCAGATTGAATTACATGTTATCTTCATATTACAGGTACAGCTACATGCAATCAGTTTAAAGGAACAGTTCACACAAAAAGAAAATTCTGACAACATTTATTCATCCATATGTTGTTTCAAATGAGTATGACTTTCTTTCTTCCTCGGTGAAAAATGATTAGAGGATTAAACTATCCTCTTAAGTCACAAAAATGAAACTGTATTAATGCGAACAAGAAATGGATAGCAGTAAGCCTTTGTATACATTGTAGGTATATACAAACAAAGAAATGTTAAACCTAGATTTCAGCTTGGTTAAATATTTATGATTCCTCTGGCATCAAAAAGCACTCACCCTAAAAGCTTTTCTTGTAACAATATGTTCTCTGGAAACAGTCTTTTGGATTACAGGACGGCACGCTTTAAACAAGACAGTTAATACATTAACTTACAATCAATTTACAAAAACATTAAGTAGCAAATTTTGGATTTCTGCATTAATTTGATAAAAAAGGGACAGAAGAGACATTTATAAAGTTACAAAAGATTTTTATTTCAAATTAATACTGTTTTGAACTTTCTATTCATCACTGAATCCTGAGAAAAAAAACGGTATCATAGTTTCCACAAAATATCTTAAGCAGTACAACAGTTTTTGACATTGAGAATAATAAGAAATGTTTCTTGGGCACTAACTAACATTTTAGAATGATTTCTGAAGAATCATGTAAAACTAAAGGCTGCAGTAATCATGCTGAAAATTCAGCTTTGCATGGAACAGATTTGGAGAATTTTTATTATTTGCTCACAAATGGCTCCTCTATAGTGGATGGGTGCCATCAGAATGAGAGTCCAAACGTCTGATAAAAAAATAACAATAATCCACACGATACTAGTCCAAATAATGTCTTGTGAAGCAAAATAAATAAATCTAAAACTTATCCAAATTTATCCAAATATGTTTTTGGTTCTGCTGGTATATGAAGCAAACAGAAGAATCTCACTATAGCTTGATCACACTTCACTTCTTAGCTACGGTACAAACCACCATTATATCACGATATCATGCACAAAAATACTGTCATTTAACTACATTATCTGCACTCTACGGAAATAGGTGGCAGCTGAAATAAAACAGTAAAGAAGGAAAAGACTTTGACATTAAAATTTTATGTATTGTATATAAAATCTGTATATATTAACCACAATAATGAAAGCTATACTGCATACAGAAGTAACAGCAACTGAGAACAGAATGGATGATAAAAACTCTGTTTTACTTCAACTATGCTTGAACACACATACAAAGCTATGCAACAAAAATGCTTTTATTCACAACCATTCTACTGGCCTGCCTCGTTTCGTTCTGCTGAAGCACATAAGCGCTTTTGTCTGTATTCCCATGGGATCACATCCTCTAAGCTCTATCACTGCAGTCAGAGGTAAAAACGCTTTTGCTGTGGCAACAACGCAGAGGATTTATCAGACAGGTGATACAAATGCGTTATGGGTATTCATATTTCCAGACAATAACTCAAGGGACTGTTTATTATTAGATCAAAAGCTATATGCAACCGAATTAGGGTGAAGATGTTCTAACAAAGTTTGCTGAAACACACCCAAACCACAAAAGATGATAGCTTTATTCCCAGATACAAAGTGAGGTAACTGTACCGTAAAACGACTTTCGCAAAGTGGCCGGATACAAACTGTGGCCACGGACCGTTGGGTGTGGTGGAGAAAAATTTGATGGTTTTAACAAGAATGACAGTAGCAACGACAAACAAGCTGAGAATTGGTAGGCTGTCAGTCTAACAGACTAATTAATGGAACTGATTACACAGCTTGAATGCAACAGCCTTCAAAAAAATTGTTCAAAGACTGACATTAAAATATGCAGTACAGATGCAATGTATAATGTCTGCCTTTAAAAAAAAAAAAAAAAAAACTATTAAACCTGTCAACAAAATAAAATGTTGAATTAATTAAATTGTCAAAGATAATCAAAAGGGACTAATAAAAGCACATCATGATGACAATTCAATTAAATTTGCATCATGACAATAATTTTTTTATATCAGTTTTCACATGTTTTTGTTAAAATGTTCATACATACGTAATTCAATATATAACATTTGAATATTTGGTTTAATTTGACATTTCCTTACCAAATTAAATATCATTAATTTAGTTTCAGTTAAATTAGATATAATTTTAATCACAGTAAAATTAATGAATATGACAAGATATAATATTATGACATTATTATACATTCTAAATATGCTAAACACTATTGTAAATAAACTGTTCAGTGGTGTTTTAGTATTATTGACACTGTAGTATTGTTAATATTTTAAAAAAGACTCATTTATTGTGTTTTGACATTTTAATTAGTTTCTGTTCTTTAATGTCTGTATTTATAAATTTTTATTTTAGTTTCATATATTTGTTACATCAACACGAGAAATGTTGCTTTGTCAACTAGCTGAAAAATAATTGTAGGTTTTTCATTTTTTTTATTTTTATATTAAATTTCAGTTAATATTTAAGTAATGAAAATTTATTTTTTTATGGTTTCAGTATTATATATATGTGTATGTGTGAATATATATTAGTACTGTCAAATGATTAATCATGCTTAATCGCATTCAAAATAAATGCTTATATGTGAATAAATGTGTTAACACATTGTTTGGACAGCATTTTTCCTTAGTAAATTATAGCATTTTGTATTTTAATGCATTATCTTTGTGTATTATTAAAATTAGTTTGATGATCTGAATCTTGAAAGTGTGACAAATATGCATAAAATAAATCAAATAAAATAAAAACCCGGGAGGGGGCAAACACCTTTTCATGGCACTGTACAGTATGTGTGTGTATATATATATATTGCACGATTAAGTAATTGAAACTGATCATGTTCTGGACACCAAATATAATTAATTAATTAATTAACACAATTCAGCTGAAAAATCTTTTAGATAAACCAGTCGAAATTATTTTTTTAAAAAGATCTTTCTTACCTAAAGCCAAAGTTTTTTCTGAATCTATTTGTATTCTCAGCAACCTGTCCCGAAATAACCATTAATGTAATTTGTGCACTTTATTATGTGAATGGCTTGGTTGGACAGGCTGTGCCAAGAACATAAAATGCAAATGCAAATCAAATAGCTTCAGAAAACAAAAGGCATCATGATACACATAATGCATTTCTTGTACTGTTCTGGGCTTTGACGGGTCAAAAGGGCAACTACAAGGAGTCCGGATCCTGCATGTTCAGCTACCGGGCAACGTTCCAACATTTATACCTATCGTTGCTAGGAGACATTCCCTCTAATGTTTACGGCTCGCCTCAATCAAACGGGAAGCTGGCAAATAGCGTGCAGCACAGCAAAGGTATCATCACCGCAACCTTTTGTGTTCTGAAATCTCACGACTACAAAAGGAGCATCAGAGGCGGGAAAGTAAAGGTTAATTTAATGCAGACGGAAGGAAAGACATCTGAAAAATGTCCTGCAGCAAAGACTTATTCCCACCGCATGTTTGCAGCACTTGTGTTTATTGGTTTTGTTAAGATGGGAATGATTTATAACATCTGAAAAGCCATTAAATCTTTCTGCCTTTTTAGATTTGGATTGTGGTGTGGAGAAGCCAATTCAATTCACTTGCCAAATATCAAGGACTTCTTTTCCCTGAGAGGCAGCTCTTCAGTCGCAGTCACAAAGCCAAAGAGCTTCGGTTGTTCACTATGCTATTCGGTCTCTATCCTGCTTGTCAATCTGGGATACTTTATTGTCAAATGAAAATATTAGCAAACAAAGCAATCTGATTCAACAGTCCTACTTGCATAACAAATCAATGGATTTGCACCGAGCACAACACCAAAGGTTTCCATCGACATAAGAATGTGAAACTGCTGTCACAATAACAGCCAATAATAACATGTTTTATATGCAGCCTCAAACATTAGTGAATGGTCTTGGGTTTGGTTCCCAGAAAAAGCAAGAGCTGGTAATGTGTACCTTGAATATGAGTCTGATTGGATAAATGTATCGGCTAAATGCATAAATGTAAATATTTGATGTGTAATATTCAAGGAATCAGATTAACAACCAATGAGATTACATGTATCGAAAAACAAAATGTTGCACAAAACTAGTCAAAGTCAATCAGCAAGTTTAAATTCATTGTGTATAAAAACATTCATTTATATACATGGTAGCGTTACGGCATCAATGATTTGATGAGATATGTAAATATTTGGATTCATTATGTAAAATGGCTTCCTAAAACATCTGTCAGTTTTGCGAAATCAAGGTCATGTCGCAAAAGCATTGCACAGAAATTAAGAACAATATTCTGTCAATGCGATTGTTTCGTTTGGCAAAGGGTCTGTTCGAAGTGATTTTCATCTGTACACTAGGAATCCGTTTACTTCCAATCCAGAAATAAACAACGAGAGTTGTCACAGCACTTTTACATGCTTATGGGCGAACTCAATCAAACATAATACATGGCATTAACCTCAAAACTGTGGCAAATCACCTGCATTCAGGAGAGTAATTAATTTCAAGAGCACAAGCCTTTCTCCTGCATACAGCTGATTACGATGAAGGAAAACAACAATTAAACCTTTGTCTTTGTGCTGTTCCAAGAGGACAAATGACAGCAGACATTCATACCAGTTTGAAAACAAAGCAATTATAGAAATATGGTGTAATGCCAGGTGTAGAATATTTCAAGAGAGCTTTTTGAAATGACCTTTTCATGACCTCAAGAACAACAGGTGTCTGTCAGTATCTGGGAAATCTGTTATTCACCAATGAAATCTAACAGGTTTTCTCTTTTTTTCTCAATTCACACATTCAATTTTTACTCTTTAAGGTAACATTTGAGTTAACAATCAATCTTGGGTTTATTTGAGTAAACATACATTTGTGGCGGAGAATGATTTGTTTCCTATGACAGTACAAGCTGCAGAAGAACACCATAAACAAATAAGAAAAATATAAGATGGATGCACAACATGATCCGAAACCCGATTTCATAAATGTATCTGAAATGACAAATGCAGAAGTTGATTACAGATAAATCATAAATGTTGAATGCATAGAGCATATCCTCCAGTAGCTTATCAAACATCAATTTAACATCTTACTCTACTACAATTAAATACAAGAAAAATAATGCATAAAAATGAGCACATTAAATCATGCTCCCTGACTCATGATATTCTACAAGAAACTTGCCAGATCACTCTGAGAGCAGACAGCACAAAACAAATAAGAACAGATGGACAAACTCGAATTCATAATGGTTTTCTGTGGACTGTGATAGACTTCAATGATATGGAAATAAAACAAATAATATATTCACTTCTAAAGCCACTTTCTGTGATGTCTATTCAACTCTTGTTATCCTCATTTAAGGGATAGTCACCTCGTATTTCTTTATTCAAAAACTAATTAATATTAATTGCGATTAGTTTGATTAATCAGCATATCCTGTAAATACCAAAAGCCAAGATATTTAGAAACAGACTCAGCAAATAGTTTAACAATATGTATGATTACATAAAGACTTCTCAATCTACTGCATATTGTAGTTTATTCTGGTCTAGAACTGCCCACTTAGACAGCCTCCTGACCAACATGTAAAATGACCAACTGTTGTTGACAAGGGTGTGCAGGGCAGATAAATCTGAAATCGATGCAGCCACAACAACAGACTGGCCTGCAACAAAGTGGTCAAACATTCAAATAATGATCCACGAAAACGTAAAAGATAACAAGGAAATTAGAGCAAAATTTGAGTGAACCACAAAGTCAGACCTTCCTTCAAGGACATAACAGAAGATAAAGAACGTCTAAAACAAAACTCTTGAATAACATTATAAGTTTCAATGCCATGAGCCTGCACCATCAGCAGCAATCTGGTAACATGTAAACAAATCTTTCTGACTGCCTGATAAAAAACGTGCACGCTTGATTCCCAGAAGTTCCCTTGTGGGCAGCCAATTGGAACGGGCAGATTTCACCAGATGTATTCATCTTTGTGTACAATATGCATCAGACAGTCCATAGGGAGGCTGTCAGAGGCTGAAGCTAAGAGGAACGCATTGACAACAGATATCGAGTTTTTCATCAACCATAACGGAGTCAAACTATTTTACCAGATGTCATTTCTATGAATGTATCTTTGAGCAATCTCAATAAACACATCCCTTGAGAATACAATTTTCTTTTCTTTGCTTTCATGTCAGAATGTTGGGCCTCCAAGCCAGACTTTTGGACCACAGGCATTTATACTTGCCAGACACAAAAACCACCAGAGAGAAAACTCTTATAAATGCTTTAACTATGGACATTTTATCTGTGTTATAGCCTTAGGCAATAAAAAACGGTCTGCTTGGTAATTTAGCAGAGCTGGGTGCATTAGCTCCATTTGATTCGTTTTTTTTTTATACAGCCATTCCAACAGAAGAAAAGAGTAACAAACTTTTTATTTACAGCAACTCATGCCATTATGTGATATGGGTGCACTACATCACTGGCCAAAATGAACGACTGATGCACACAGAAAGCCAATCTACTACATACATTTCTTACCAGATTAATCTTTAAACAATCTGCAGAAGTTTAATGCATAGTAAGTGGAAAGAAAGAACGAAAGAAAGAACGAAAGAAAGAACGAACGAAAGAAAGAAAGAAAGAAAGAAAGAAAGAAAGAAAGAAATAAAGAAAAAGAAAGAAAGAAAGAAGAAAGGTTACATAATTGCACATTTTAAATCCATATATTCACAGTACAAACCAGAGAAGAAAAACTGTTTTTTTCTTTCTTTAAAAAAAAAACTTAATTTTCTATTTAAGAGGCCACATACAAACAAATAAATAAATTTTATTTGCTCTTTAATGTGTAGTGATAGATCACTGCAGCGTCTCAGAACCAATCGTCTTTTCATATTTACTTAAAGCACAAAATAAACATGTATGAACATCAGAATGTATTTTATTTTAACTGCGGAAAGATGTCAATACACAAAATTTTTCAAGTTCAAGTCCACCAAAGTTAATCTACTCCCGTCTAATTTGTTTGTCGGACAAGATCGCGAATTCAGCAATATAATAGGTCAGATCGCCTATCAATCAAGCTCTTTGCAGAGGGTCAATTGTCCCCATCCTCCATGCTAAAACCATATGTGTCAGCTACCAACAACATATAAGCATGTATGTTAACCTGTAACCACTAACATAGAGATACAATTAAGTTTCGATTTAAAGGCATCACAACTTCCAACTTTGGATATTAAAAGGCTTCTTTTATTTTTCTACAGTATAATAACCCTTCTTTTCCTAATGAAGAGCAAAAACGTTACTGACAAGAGGAACAAGTAACATATACAAAACATTGCAATACAAGAATGTTTTTCCAACCCTTAAGAGCATCCAACTGAAGGCATCTCAGTTGTGCTCTGAATGAACTCTCTAGAATAGGAGCAAACATTGGGAAAAGGGGATCAGAAAAGGTCAGAGAAACTGAGAGGACAAAAGAGAGCTCAGATCAGAAAAAAACCGCCCCTCAACGTTTTAACACCAAACCTCAAAAAAACCTACCCTAATCCTAAACTATACCAAATCGCATTATAAGACAACAGCTTCTCAAGAGACACTTGCGAGCTTATGATATCAGCCCGCTCAAATGACTTGCTTATGACATCATCCCGCTCAAAAACCGGCTTCTATTCATGAACACTGAGTAAGGTCTGATTAATAGACACCAGGTGGTGACATCACCCACTAAGGCTGATTCTTCGGGTTAATGACCTGCGTGATACATTAACCTACAAACGTCTATTTGGATTAGTGTGGTTGCACTTGCCAGTTGTCATGTGATCTATCACGCACGCCTGATTCACCATGCCAGCTGGTTTGCATGGCGAGACTGTCGCTGGCCACTATCCATTACTGTAACTGAAAGAGTGATTCAAAAGGTGTCACAGAGATGGGAATAGTAAAATTACTCAGCTCTGTGAATTCTTACAGAATGCAATGTTGCTGTACAAACACCAGACTGAAATCATCTTTTCAAATGGGACTAGATTAGAAAACATCCTAATGATTATAACCCTCTCAAACTCTAGCAGATGCAATAAGTAATCGTTTTCTGCTTTAGTAGGTCAATGAGACATGGCTTTGCTTCTTTAACTTAAATCTCCTAATTGGCTGTCAGGACCCTTGGTAGTGGGAAGATAAGCATAAATGATAGTGGCCCCAGGCTAATGACACAAGCCCTGCCTTCATGAGCACCATCATCCCTCCGGTGTAACATAACGAGGCAGGGTTTCCACATATAGCCCCATATTATTTCCACTTAGATTACTCACAGCTAGATACATCATAGTGCCATAGCACTGACCACTTGTCAGCTGGACACTTGGGTTCTTGAGTTCTCCAGTTCACTAGTGTCACTAGACACTACAGTTTTTACATCATTACAAGTGACTGACTCTTATTCTTGAACCAAACCTAATTTCACATCTGTATAAAATCACAACAAATAACTAGGCACAGGCATCCAAAAACCAATTCAGATTTAAAATCTAGGCGAGCAACCTGAAAGGATGCAGGTTCAAGCCTGTTCACCAATATACTAGTTTTCATAAATGCAGTTTAGTAATTCAACATCAAGGATGCTAACCGGAAGGTTGCAGGTTCGAGTCCACGAACAATAGCCTATGTATAACCGCATGTTTAGTAATGACTTGAGCTTTATCACTTACCAACTGCATGCCACATATAAATGCCAGCGTGCATCTACCACTGCAACAGCCCATTTTGCCCTCCTTCGAGTCCGTGTTTCCACGTGGATCGCTGTAACTCCTCCAGATAACGCCGAGGCAACGGGTTTAAAGGGGTCTTTCTTCACTCCAAAGGCGATAGACGCGAATCAAATACGCCCTTCCGATGAAAGCATCCCAAGCGAAGATATGAAGAAAACTGCATGTGTTTGTTAGAAAAGTAGAACTGAGCTCTTATGCCAAGTCAAATAGATACGAACAACACTTCCCTAAGTCAGTGGAGAAATAACGGTAGCTCCAAATCCGGCACTGAAAGACATGTCAGTGTGATCTTCCACGGGTCCGTGTCTCTGAAACAAAGCCACCCAGTGTTGTTTACGCTCTCATTGCTCCTCCCTCGGGAAAAAGAAAACCGAATTAACACATTTTAAACAGCAATGATTCGCTTTATTTCTCCGGAAGCCCGCGGTGCGCGTTTGGCTGTCCAGTAGGAAATGCGCGAGAAGGACAATAATCCAAGCGCGCGTCCTGTAGAAACCTTTCAGTGCAGCTGAAACGGGTCCCTCAACTACTAGGCTATTGGTCCCTTCCAGCGTTAACTTGCATTGTCCGGGGGTAGAGTAGGACAAAGAAGCGGTGCATCTTGCACCATCTGACGCTCCAGATTGAATGAAGCGCACGCAGTGCTGCTCTCCGCGGGGATGCGACTCGGGTTGTTTCTCACGCAGCGGCTGGTGCTGATGCTGTACAGAGCGCAGATGAGGACCTGGACGTCCCTCAATGTGCCGGATGAGCTCTCTGCTCCCTGTCTCAGTGGGCGTGAGTGCAACAAGATATGGAAATAATGACTGTGTGGTGTAGGGGTCACTGTGCAAAACGCAGATATGTAACGGGCTGTAATTGCTTCATTCGCCCATTTTCAAAATTCCAGGTCTGATTATAAACGGCGCCCTCGGGTTTCAAAGTCTACAATGTAAAGAAATGTCCTTGTTAGCAATATAACATTTCGTTTCGTAAGATTTCATTAGTGTAGTCTAGGCTACTTGAAAGGTTCTTTTGAAGAGACTTTTTCTACAGTAGCCTATCGTTTTGGCTGCTTATGAGCGAATTATTTCGCAATAACGAACTGACTATTATCCCGCGTAGGCCTAGCATAGCCTACATGGCCAAACATATAGCAACAACAATGATGATGATGATAATAATAATAATAATAACAATAATAGCCTTATAATAATAAAATAGGTAAACATAAAAAACATTTAAGTTGAAACGTTGAACTTTATAGCATAATTAGCTATCACCTATATTAGCTTCCGCTAATAAAAATTATTCCACTACACAGGAATTAACGAGCCTATGACAACAAGACGAAGACTTCGACACTATTTAAAACAATTTTAATAAAACCCAAAGTCCTCCGAGGTTACTTTTAGCACAGTCGATAACAACAGGCGCAATATTGTTTTTATAGAACAATACGAGTCCGCAATGTGACGTGAACCTTGAAAGTAGTCTAGTTTTTAGGAAATATCAGGATTGATATAGCCTACTGCATTTTTAGGTGACAGCAAATATAAGGAAATAGCCGAATCTCGCGATTGACCAAATCAGAATCAAGTGGGTGACATGAATCATAGAGGCATAGACCAATGTATAGCCTACTTAACAGTTTACATACACACGTTAAATAAGCATGTGCACTTAGTACAGTCAATATATCTCAATCGCTAATGATAGACATACATAAACACAAACAAAAGCCCACACCAACAAAGACATTCACGCACAATCAGTCTCTCTATAAATGTTTATGACATGCTTTAATTTCCCCAGCAATCTTGAGTGGCAGTAGCATGTTTTTACTTTCTGATTTCCGGAAGTAATGACTTAAGGCGAAACTGTGAAACCTTCCTGTTATGCCTGTCCTCTGTTCCAGTATGATCTTGGAATCAATTCTCTTGTATGCGGGAACGCAACAGAATTATTGATAGTGCATTATTTTTGTGTGAATGTTCCATGTCACATGACTTAGGCCTATCTGAGTTTTCCAGCCATCACGTTTAGCCCTCATATTTGCCAAGTTTCCTCAATTGTCAAGCAAGCAAACGTTTATAAACAAATCTGGAGGAAATGAAAGCCATTAACCTCAGCGCAATGCAGAAAACACTACTTTTTTTAAAATGCCACGAATAATCTAGTATTTAGTTTTTCTTGCATGCATTTTTATTCTTTGTTCCCCTAAAAGTCATTATAACTCAGCTTTTGACACTGGTGATCACGGCATTTTATTAGCACGTCTTAGAGATGATGTTGGTATAAATGATGTGGCCTTGAAGTGGTTTAGTTCCTACCTAAGGGAGTGAAAATGTTCAGTTAAGATTGGAGATTGTCTTTCTGACACTGTGGATGTTTTCTGGGGGGTCTCTCAGGGATCTATTCTTGGTCCAACCTTGTTTTCTCTGTATTTGTTGCCTCTATTTTTACACACCACAATATTAATGACCACATCTATGCAGATGATTTGCAATTATATTTTTCTTTGGATAAGCGTGCTGCATGGGACAGCTTCAACATATGCTTAAATGAAGTGAAGGTATGGCTTGAGAGTAATTTTCTGCAATTAAATAAGAATAAACTAAAATTATAGTTTTTGCATATGTTGTTGTCTGTTCCGCGATCACGGTTGAGGAGGAGTGGAGATCGTGCATTCTTCGTGCCAGCTCCTGTGTTATGGAACGGGCTACCGTTATCTTTGTAATCGGCTCCCTCTTTGGGTAGTTTTAAAGGACAATTGAAGATGTTCCTTTTTTCTAAGGCTTTTGCTGCATGATTGGTTGTTTTCTTGAGTTACTGTATGGTATTTTTATACTTTTATCTAATTGTTAGTTTGATGTGTTTTTATGATTATACTTTTTATGACTTATATAATGATTTTTACCATGTAAAGCACTTTGGTCCTTTGTTATGGTGTTGAAAGTGCTATACAAATAAATGTTGATTGATTGATTGAACTCTTTGAGACATATCAGTTTTCGATTTAGATCTATGATTTGATTTTAGTTCATTCACATCACAAAATTTTAATTATCCACCTGAAAGTGTCACACTGTTTGTATCTAATAGCTTTTTCAAATCTTAATCTAGATTGGGCAAACTGGGGCGAACCATTAAAGAATACGAAATTAAGGAGGACTGCATCTGTAGCAGCTGTATGGGGAGATATCGATCCTTTAAAAATTCATGAGCTACTGCAGAGCCCTGACTTCTATCACTTTAAATTGGACTCCAGACAGATGCACTTTCCTGCTTTTGTGCTTTGGTGAGGTTGAACTTTTGGTTCTCCTGAATGTTTTATTTGATCCTCTCTTATTCCATCAGCATGCCATCATAGGATTTTCACCCACCTAACGGTGAAAAATCAGGACATTATTCTTTCAAAGGTACCTTTGCATCTTAAAAACGCACTCGTTGACAGGGTGAAATGTGGATGTTAGAGCTGCATTGTATCATTTAAATAAAATAATGGTTATTTCACAGATTTACAAGACTTATATGACAGTCGCCGTGGCTTTAAATGCATTTATAGGTAGACTTCGCTGCAAACTCACTTTGTAGCAGTTTTCATCGCAATATGATCATTTATTCACCGAGATGGATATATATATATATATATATAAAATATTAATTGATTGTTTTGGAATTTATATATAAAACATTTTTTTCAACATATATTTACAACATATTTATTTTTTCTTCCCTTGAAAACTCATTCTGTAGACTTGTATATTACCTCAAGTAACTCTATTTGTCAACACACTGCAACTACAGGTATGCGTGATTGCAGTATATTAGAGGTAATTAATTCACAAAGCCAGTGTTAACAAACAGTTGCAGTCCTGCTTCACGCTACCTGTCGGTATGTCTTAATAAGTGTAACACTAAGAGCTGATTACATAAGCTCCAATAATGAGGTGTTCAATAATAACAGCCTGCAGAAGGGCTGTTCAATTAATTTTTTAATAAGCTAGTGATTGGCCCCTCTGGGTGTTTTAGTGCCCCCTCGTGGATGTAGGATAACATTTCAGCAACTCTGCATTAAACACTGTCATCTATTATATCTAAGGGCAGTCAAATGCCAATTTAAATGTGCTGATTATATTATTTTGCATTAAAATACTTACTTTAAAGCTTAACATGTAAACCTGGGCCAGAAATCCGCTCCTTTTTGAAAATAATAGACACAATTATCCAGTAAAGTCTAAAACAGCAATGCAAGGAGCAGAATTAAAAGTTATTTTCACACATGCACAACAGATGAATCGTGTTCACCACGCAAACAGTGGCATCAGATAAACACATCACACAATGACTGATGCTGTGTAAGGGAAACCACAGCACTTCTGCAACTCACTGCCAGTTTTAATCATTTAAAACCTGCATTCCAGAAGGCCATCAGATATTGATGATAATTTCCTGCCCCCAGTTTGTTTGTTGCACTGCGACAGGCTGTTTGAACAAAGTTTGCAAGTGCTGCAAGTTGCTGTTCATGTGAAGCAATCCACAGAGCAGACAGAGATAAATAACTCGCAAAAGTTGAATTGTTCACCCTAAAATGAAAATTCTGTCATTTACTCCACATAGAAACATGTTCTCTTTTAAAAAGTGCTGGTTAACTTAATTACAAATGGCAACAAATATTAAATTAAATGTGATTTTATTTTGAAATTGAAAACCTGAAATAGTATTTTCTTGTCCTAAATTACTAACTTGTTTTTTTTTTTTTTGGGGGGGGGGGGGGGGGGTACAGTAGTTTGCAAAAACTGTACTACAATTGTCCAAATGTTCAACTTTTGTGATCCTAAAGGGAAACAAAATTGCATATTATTGTTTTAAATAAATTTACTTTGAGTCAATTCACACCAAGAAATTTTACAAAATGTTAAGACGTAATTCTGAAATTGTACTTTCTTGTAAAATGTATTCTGAATAATCTTCATTTACTACTTAAAAAATAAAATAAAAATTCACAGTGTAATGACAGATTTGTTATATTTAAGTGAGTTATTCCGTTAACAGTCAAGCCGCAAGTCTAACAACCACAGCACAATCACTTAACTTTCTATTGGTATTCGTTAAGTGTTCGCCTTACAAACGCAGCTGACCCATCAGCCCAGACATTACACATCTCTGCAATTATCCTACACGTTTAAAGTGTGCATTTACAGCCTAGTGTTTTTCAGCACATTTTATATCCTGAGGCCTCTACATCTGCTTCTATTGATAGCTGCCAGCGAGCTCTGCTAGCTGCCAATGTACTTGAGAGAGATTGGTTGAACTTTCATTGTGCCACTCTTAGTGGCGCCTTTTAGCAGAAAGCTTTGAAAACGAATGATTGCCAGAAGAAAGTCTGCAATGCAGCGTTTTTAATTGATGGTACGGTATCTGAACAAAGAAAGTGCGGCAGGCAGGGCCGTAGCAGTAGTGCTGCGTTGTGACTCGATTCAGGTTTCCACTGTACTTTCCTTGAGTGGGAATCAGTGATGCGTTGGGATGCCCATCTCAGCACTGGGATGTTGCAGCCCTGTCAACTCTACTTACACATGTACACATCCAACAGTACTGGGCCACATTCAGATCAGAGGGATATGTTGCCAAAGAGCATGCCGCATGGCCAAATCTTTATAAAACTCCAATAATATTGTGGGCTTTACAATGATGGAACGTTTGCAATTTAGCCAGCAGGAGCAATCCCAGCTGAGTCACTATCAATATCCGGCTAGCTTTTAGGATGGGCTTTTATGGATTGGTGCTGTGGATGAGACCAGCATTACTAGATTGAAACCCAGAGAAAAGATAAAAAAGGATACATTTTACATCCTAAATGACATTACAACCTGATTACTTAAACTGCTCTATAATTGGACCAAAAGAACCGTAGCTGGACTTTTAACAGTCTTCCTAAACATTATGGTGATAGGGGTAAAATTAGGGCCACTATATTTATGAATTCAATTAACTTGAGTATGAACTCTAAATAAAATTAATAAATGGGTTCACTTTTAAAATGACATGTTGGACTATGGTGATTACATGGGTGATGCAGGTTTAAAGGAATAGTTCAGCCAAAAAAATAAATGTAGATGTAGTTGTAGTTTCTTTATTGGAACAGATTTGGAGAAATGTAGCACTACATCACTTGCTCAGCAACTGAACCTCTGCAATGAATGGGTGCCATCAGAATGAGAGTCCAAACACCTGATAAAACATTACAATAATCCAGAAGTAATCCACATGACTCCCTTCTATCAATTCAACACCATTCCCTGTAGGGCTACACGATATTGGGAAAAAATGACATTGCGATATTTGATTTTTCTGCGATATATATTGCGATATGAAATCTAATCTAATTTTTTCTTACAAACAAAAATGGGGTGAGCACACTTACATTCTCATTTTTAATGATTTAAACATCGACACCATCGTGTCAATTGATTAATATGCGCGATGGAGAGAGAGCAAGACACCGCTCGTGTTGTTTGAAGACGGTGAGCATGCGGCCTCTCTCTCTCTCTCGCTTGCTCTCTCTCTCTCTTGCACTCTCTCTCGCTCTCTCTCTCGCGCTCTCGCGCTCTCTCTCTCTGCCCTGTTAAACTGACAGGACTTAAAGACACATGCAAATGATAAACTTTCACTCTATGATGGTTAAGCTGTGCAATTAATACGAGAATCACATTCGTCAATGGCCGGGGAGCAGCTGGCCCGTACGGTTAATGAATAACGGATCAACTACGACAACTACGACATACACATCCTGCGATGTGACTATGGTGAATTCGTACATCGCGATATCGATGCTTAAACGACACATCGTGCAGCCCTAATTCCCTGTTCTTTTTTGGTTGAACTAGTCTGACCTGTGATATTTTAACTA
This sequence comes from Carassius carassius, assembly GCF_963082965.1. NCBI lineage: Eukaryota > Metazoa > Chordata > Actinopteri > Cypriniformes > Cyprinidae > Carassius > Carassius carassius. Next base: position 6,358,158 of record NC_081781.1, on the reverse strand, counting down.
CTATTTGTCACTGTTAGACCAGCCTTACATATTTGTCATCTCGTTTATTAAAAGTCCAAAAGTCCATTTTTATTTTTCATAATGTAGCCCTAGCCCGTTTAAATATAATACACATCATAAAGGCCTCTAGTTTGTTTACTTTGCAACTACTGTTTATATTTGAGAAACAAATTAATATATTTTATTTTTAATGGTCAAAAAATATAGTATAAAAATGTAATTTTTCTCACCCAAATGTAATTTTTTAAGTTTTAAAGTAAATTATTTTTTTTTTTAAACAACAATAGTTCAGTCACCTTGGCTGACAATCTCCAAAATAAAATAAAAAAGTACAATATATATATATATATATATATATATATATATATATATTTTTTTTATGTTATTTATTTCTGTGATGGCAAAGCTGAATTTACATCAGGGGTTCAACCATAATTTTACGAAGGTACAAGAATACTTTTTGTGCACAAAAAAATACCACACAAAAAAACTATGGTTTGGAATGACTTGAGGATGAGTAATTAATGACATACCGGTAATTATCATCTGAATGAAATGATTAATTTCTTTAAAAAATAATGCAAAAAATTTAATGAGCATTGTGAATGTAGCATTGTATGTATGTGAATATAGGTTTTTGGAAAACACAACAGTTTCATTAACAATTAAAATATGAGGTGTGACTAGGGTAATTTAAGAACATAATGTTAAAGTCTCTTCAAGTAATGTTAACCACAGACCTATTTCATTTATTAAACTGAAAAACACTATGCTAAAAACCCATTCAAACTAGAAAGAAACCCACGGCTCAATAATGCTAATTCTCTTATAGCATTTAGGACTATGAACAGGACTATGCATACATTATGATCCCATCAATACTCCCATTAAACCAGAGGCTCTGTTTGCTCTGTTACCTATTTTCTTCCTTGTTTATGGCTCTGTTGTTGTCTAGTACAGCGAGTATCCAGATGGCCAGTTAGAGCTGACAGGACTAAATTATGATTGGGTTTGGCATGGCATAACAGGGGTTTGATGCACTCACAACATCCATAACACCCCTCCCTGTGAAATACAATGATAGAACCCATTAGGCCTATTTTTGTTCTTTTCTTCCCCTCAAATTTCTGTTCTCCAAAAGCATTTGAATCAGGGCCTGACCTCTCCTCCCATTATGGTCATTTAGCACTGCTTGCTATTGCACTCCAGACAGACTGTCTTTAAGTATTAATGACTTCATCAGCAGTTCTTTTAAATTACCCATTAAGATGCAGTTTTCTCCGATCTTTTACTGCTGGGTCTGCTTCCTCTCACCAACAGCTACAGATCTCACCATGTGAGAAGGAACAAAACCAGACATCTATTAGGGAGACGAAAGCTTCTTTTAAGTTTCTGCCTGTGCTTAAGGATTATTTTCCAATGAAGCGGCCCAAATCTGTATCATGCCAGGTTAGTAATGCTAGTTTTACCTACTTAATGAAATGATTTGGAGTGTTGTTGTTTCGGCTGACAATTGCAAACTGTAAAATACTTGGTTGTCAAACAAGGAATGCTAAAAAAGTGAATGCTTTGTTTTTATAGACAAGTTTATGCATCACATTTTTGTTTCACAACCTGCTGGTTTATTGCTTTCTCTTTCCAGAAACTGCATTTGTATGGCTCACAAAAAGCCATTTCTTTTCTAAATTAGTCCTTTAAAATCATTCATGGATGAGAAGAATTTGGCTATACTTTGCCAGATTTTTCATCATTTATAGACTCATCAGCTCTTTTATGGTTGTTCCATTTTTATAGATTTTTTTTATTTCACAGACCGAAGACTGAGATGATGTAAAAAAAAAAAAAAAAAAAAAAAAAAAAATCTGCATATCTTTCACAAAACTTTTTGAAGAAACAGTAAGCTTTAAAGGCTGTTTTCTAGTTATCTGCCTTATATCACTGAAAATGTGTTACGTTACCCTTAACACATTCCCAAAATATTACCTGACAACAAATCTGTAAAGTAAATCTGGATTCTATCTCCGTACTAGGTAGCCACATCAACAAAATCTCTTTGGTCCTATATCTAGCTCCACATGGAAGTACACTTTACATCAGAGATCCTCTGATTGGCTGTGACTGCATTATGTCGCTCAGCAGTTTTAGTTCTGAAAGGACTGTGGTTTTGTTAAATCATTACAGCCATTTTGTTACCCACCAAGTTCTTATTAGATCAGATTCCAATGATAAAAAATGTCAAGAGTAAATGATGGTAATGATGTGTTTTCTGCACTGCTTATTCGATGGTACTAGAACACTGTTCCGCAATCTACAACAAAAATTATATTGTCCGATTATGAGATTCTTTTGGTGATTTTTGTTTGATTTCCAAACAAATGACTCCATGGAGTTGGTTCTTTTTTAGTGGATAAAAAGCATGCAGCACAACCAAATAATAACTCCCAACAAGTCGGTCCTTTTTAGTAGATCGCAAACCAAGCAGTGTAACTAGTAGAGTCTGATTTACAAACAGAAGACTTCAATGTGTCACTAGTTTTTAGTAGATCAAAAATATACAGCGGAACCAGTGTAGTCCGATTCCCAAATTAATGGGCCTGTTTACACCAGGTCACTTCATGCATTTTTGCAAATTGGATATCTATTTTATTTGATAAAACATTTCCATTTACACTTGGCCACATAAATGTGTCTTCGCAAAAGGGATATAAATCCGATCTGAGTTTACATCATCAAAAGCAACAGATAACGGCTATATTTTATTAATTATCAACTAATTTCGAGATCAAAGACTGCAATAGGAGAGAGCACAGCATCAGCACTGCACTGTAAAAAGTCGTTCAGTGCTATTGTCCATATGACTTCATTTTAAAAACTATATTTATTCCAATAAATTAATTTATTTTTCTTTCTTTGGTTTTTTGAGTTATCAATAAGTAAAAAGTGTGAATATTTTCGTAACTTAATATTTTCTATAATAAAATTAATTTCATTGGACTACAACATAAATTGATTTTACAAAACTCATTTTAAAAGTTTACACCAGACGTAAAAAGACACGACCCGCCCACCTGCAGCAACGGAAGAACAAGCCCGGGCAAGTCCTTCACGCTCGTCTGTTCCATGAGTTTAATTGAACAAGGTTTTCCACGGAGCCCGAGCCGGATCATTTATACTTCACGTACCCCATGTAAGTAATTCTTTGTATTTTTAAAAGTTTGGTTTTACTCTAATTAACGTGTTTGCATTGTGCAATCTGCAAAAGCACCGCTCTGTTTCCTACAAACATCTGCGACCGCCAAATTCAAATGTGCTTTATCTCAAACAGCTCTTAACTTGAGCCACATACTGTATAAATCTACACGTGTGTGCGTTGTATAAGTAATGTTGTCTTTGTGTGTTACAGTTTAATGTTTCAGAGGTGTTTTTAACTTCAAACTCTCACTGAGAAACAAGTCAAATGATCAGCGAAAAGCTGCTAAAAATGTCAAGAAACCAAAGAGGGCAGAGGTGAATTACTTGCCCTCACACCCACATGGTGAAACGGATGACACCCTTGAGAATCTGAGACTTGACTTAATTGCTGCCCGTCAGACAAAGGACTCTGTCAGAAGCACAAATGATATGATGGCCAGAACATACAGCTGGAGAAGACAGGAAGTGGTTGCCCAGTCTCCTGATGTGGCAGAATTTAAGGAAAGATAGCCTGCCCTCTTTGAACCATTCCAGGTAAGTGACTTAGCATTTGGTTTTTCCTGACACTACTCACTTCTGAGAACTTTTTGGAAATTGTGACTTTGACATGAGATAGTACTCACTTTTTTGCTTTGCATAAAGTTCAGATGTTGCTTATCTTTAAAGTCAAACATTTGCTGTCCTACAGGTAAACGAGGAGTTCCGAAGATGTACTGCAGTTCCCCTGGAAGCAATGTTTATGTCACAGCTGGACAAGCACACCACAAAGTTCCTAGAGCTCTTTAGTGCCAAGGGAGGAGCAACTGGTCAACGCATCAAAAACTTGATGATGGAACTGATACAGGTGGGTCAAAAGTAGTTACTAAGTTAAAAGATACATTATTAATCAATTCAGTAGTTTGTTTTTCAGTTATCTTGCTTTTTTGTTTGTTAATTAGACTAATTAGAAGAAAAAGTAAAAGATAGTTATTACTATTAATATATTATAATAAATAAAAAAGAAAAACTATTACAGACCTAGGGTAATGATGGCATTACATGGTTGGAGTGAATTTACCAACAAAAAATAATTTATTCATTATTGTTCTATTAACTAGGACCCACGTGCCACTGCAGTGAAGAAGAGAGATGCCACTCTGAGATGCCTCTTTGAGTATATGGGAGAGAGTGGACAAGAGCTCATCTCTGATTACTTTGTAAGTATTGTTTCAAAGCAGGTTTGGGTCAGTCTGGTGAACAAGTTTAAATTGTGCTGACTGTTCATGTGAACTGACTGAACCAGCATTTGGCAGGTAATGGTGGAGTATTTGTTCTCTTACGAGAGCTCTCTCGTACTGCGTCTTAGCTAAGACGCTACGGGAAAAGTCTCTTTTCACGAAATACTGAAGCAAAAAATTATCCTTAATTTTGTATTTTTGTAAAGCGCATTTGCAGCAGTACACAGCCATAGGCGAGACGGCTCGCTCGCTCACTGGCTTGTTCTGCGGCAACTGCACAGCCTATCGAGCGCAGGCTGATGCAACATCAGACCAATAAGGGCGCTTCGCGCCCTTCTTGCCACTTCCCGCCGAAACGGGTGTGGCCCAACCTATAAAAGGAGCTCGAAAAGGCTGACTCACCTGATTTTTTCATCTCTTCAGCGAAGCTCACGCATCGCTGGATCACGAGGAAGCAAGCGCCGTCTGGAAGAGCATATCAGCAGGACGAGCCATCCTGAAGCCGCTGGCACCGCCGCCTTCCACTGCCGTTCCTGCTGCGCTATCCGGCGCCCATATCCTTTATAATCCTTGTTCTGTGATACTCTGTGTGTGTGTTCGCCCTGCGACGCACATTCACAAAAGAGCTGCGTCTTTTTAAAGATGCCTTCGTGCGGCTTGTGCAGAACCCCGCTCAGCGAAGGAGATCGTCATGTCATCTGCGTCTCCTGTCTGGGTGAAGACCATGCAGCGCTCGCGCTCGCTGATGGCGGATGTCCTCATTGCGAGCTGATGCCTATGGTGACTCTGAGGACTCGCCTGGCATCCTTCTCGAAGCCTGCATCATCCGCTGCGCCGCAGCGCCGTAAGAAGCGCCGCTCGCAGCGCCTACCAGAACCGCCCCCAGCTCGGCCGAGCTCGCCGGTTCCCTCCGCTTCGCCGGTCTCCCCTGCATCGCTTCCCGATGCTCAATGTCCGCTGCTTGCCGACGCGTCATCGGAGGAAGTGGATCTCAGGCCCGCGTCGGAGGAAGAAGACACGTGCTCTCTGCTTGCTTCGGGCAGTGAGGGTTGGACGAGCTCCGTGGATCTCGCGCCAGCTGCTCAGAGGCCCAGCAGACGGGGGGATATCGATAAGGAGCTGATGCGTGTACTCTCGTTGGCCGCGGCGAGCCTCGGCCTCGAGTGGTCTGCACCAGCGCCCCCTTCGCGTTCCCGGCTGGATGGTAGCTATCTTCCGGATGAGCGCTCTTCCTCAAGCTCAAAACACGCCCCTTTTCTTCCTGAGCTTCACGAAGAAGTGGCGAAGGCTTGGGACGCTCCATTCTCGGCGAGAATCCGCTCATCTGTTTCGCCAGCATTCTCCACACTGGACGGTGCTAAGAACAGAGGCTACCTGTCACTTCCGCCGGTGGAACAGGCTATAGCAGCGCACCTTTGCCCGCCCTCTGCTGGACGGCGGACTAAGGCGGCGTTGCCATCCAAAGCCTGCCGCATGACGTCATCGCTGCTCACACGGATATTCTCTGCTGCTGGGCAGGCTGCGTCTGCGTTACACACCATGGCGACGCTACAGATTTTCCAGGGCGATCTTCTCCGCAAGCTGGATGAGATGGGACCTGAAGCGATCTGTCTCGCGGATCTGAGGAGTGCTTCGGATCTCTCCCTCCGCGCTACTAAGTCCGCTGCACAGGCCATGGGACGGGTTATGGCTTCCGCTACGGTGGCTGAGAGGCATTTGTGGCTGACGCTTTCTGACATCAAGGAGTCTGAGCGCGCTGCGTTTCTTGACGCTCCGCTAACTCCTGCCGGCCTCTTTGGATCTTCCGTCAACGAGTTTGTGGAGAGATTCGCCGAGGACCAGAAAGCTTCACAGGCGTTCAAGCACTTCTTGCCGAAGCGCTCCAGTTCTGCAGCTAGCCGCTCTAGACCGGCCCCACAGAGCTCTCAGTCACGCCCACCGCCTCCTGCTGCGCCATCACGACAGCGTCAGCAACGCAGCTCGGGACCCCGTTCTCGCTCTTCGAGCCGTCGCCCCGCGCCGCGGGAGCCGCGGCAGAGGATTGCGGTGAAGCCAGAAGCCCCGAAAGCATCCTAGCACTGCTGGGAAAGCGCCGGTGTTCGAGTTCCGCTGCGGCCGAGCTCTCACCCAAGCGCGCCGCTGTTGCAGTTCCAAGAGTTGCGACTGCCTCAGTGTCTTCTGCAATGCGCAAGCCTGCACGAGTGCCCGCTTGCCTGCACACAAAAGCCGTTATCACGGCTACCCAGATGTTTCACAAAAACAGCGTTTTTTCTGGTGTCCCGGCCACGGCCGATGGTGCTATAAATGTTGTGACGATGCCCACTCCTCAGTGCCCATCTCCACATGTAAGCACAGCCCTACACACAGGGCCTGCGCTCATAATGTCGACTCAAGTCGGTCGCGCACACTACATAGTAAACGTGCCCACCCCTCAGTGCCCACAATTACTATGTCACACGCGTCATGCGGTTTCTGTAAAAACGAAACCCGTGCACGCTCGTCCGGCCACGGCCGATGGTGCTTTAAATGCAGTGACGATGCCCACTACCCAGTGCCCATCCCCGCATGTAAGCACAGCCCTGCACACAGGGCTGGCGCACATAAGATCGACACAGATCGGTCGAGCGCGCCGCATAGTAAACGTGCCCACTTCCCAGTGCCCACATACACTATGTCACTTACGGCGCGGGGCTTCTGTAAAAACGAGGCCCGTGCACGTACATTCTGCACAGGCAGACGGCGAGTTGGAAGTGGTAAAAGTGCACACATGCAGCCCACGGTTACTCGCAGATATATTGAGTCCCACGGGACCCGCTCAGCCTCCCTCCAGTCGGTTAAGCGCCGGAACGGGGTCGAGGATGAGCGATCTGCCCGCTGTGATCAGCGCGCTCCCCGCCTCAGATGCGCAGCACACTCGAGCGCCGCCGTTGCCCAGTCAACAGAGCGCGTGTCACATCCAGCCCTTAGCCATTCATGCAGATGCATGGTCAGCGCTTCCAGGGGTTTCGGATTGGGTGCTAGGCATTATAAAGAGAGGCTACTCGCTACAGTTTTCTCGACGCCCACCGCGCTTCTCAGCGCGCGTCGAAACTACGGTCAAAACAGAAGTAGCACACATACTTCGGGCCGAAATATCGAAACTGTTGAGCAAAGGGGCTGTAGAGCCTGTGTCTCAAGCTCAAAGCGAGGGGGGGCTGTACAGCAGATACTTTCTGGTGCCCAAGAGAGACGGGGGTCTCAGGCCCATACTGGATCTAAGGCAGCTGAACAAGGCATTGATGAAACGCAGTTTCAAAATGCTCACGACCAGGAAGCTCCTCGCGCAGATTCGCGGAGGGGACTGGTTCATGTCAATAGATCTGAAGGACGCGTATTTTCAAATACAGATAGCGTCAAACCACAGGCGGTTTTTGAGATTCGCCTTCGAGGGCCAGGCATACCAGTTTGCAGTCCTGCCATTCGGCTTGTCCGTAGCTCCTCGTACGTTTACGAGGTGCATGGATGCAGCGCTCGCTCCTCTCAGACTCAGAGGCATACGAGTGCTGAATTATTTGGACGACTGGCTGGTTCTGGCCCAATCACGAGCGGAGCTCGTGGACCACAGGGCTGTTTTACTCGATCACCTCGAGAAGCTCGGCCTCAGTGTCAATTGGGCGAAGAGTTCGCTGAACCCCAGTCAGACGATCCTGTTTCTGGGTATAGTTCTGAACTCGTGTTCCATGACGGCGCGACTGTCACCACAGCGCACGATGGGCATTCAGCGCGCAGCGAGTTCTTTCCGTCTGTCAAAGACAAAAACACTGTCAAAGGATGCTGGGTCTCATGGCCTCAGCATCTCCGGTTCTGCGGCTGGGCCTGCTCCGCATGCGCCCCCTGCAGTTCTGGCTGAAGGCTCGGGTGCCGCGCAGAGCGTGGGCGTCTGGCCGGCTGCATTTCAAGGTCGATCAGAGCTGTGTTGCGGCTCTAGCACCTTGGACGGCGAACGGCTGGTACCGATCAGGTGTAAGCCTGGGGACTTCCCCGAGTGTGAAAATGGTGTCGACAGACGCCTCCACTTCGGGATGGGGAGCGCTGCTCGAAGGCAGACCGTCCTTTGGCCTATGGTCAGAACGGGAAAAGCTCCATCATATCAACTGCCTGGAAATGCTGGCAGTGGAGAATGCGCTGACGCGCTTTTGTCCCCATATCAAGGATCACCACGTCGTAGTCCGTTCGGACAACATGTCCGTGGTGTCCTACATAAATCGCCAGGGCGGTCTCGGGTCCCGAAACCTGTACAGGCTGACGGAACGCCTCCTGATTTGGGCTCAACGTGCGCTCGCTGAGAGCGGTGCATGTGCCTGGACTGCAGAATCTGGGTCCAGACAGGCTGTCCAGAGGCAATGTCCCTACGGGCGAATGGTCTCTACACCCGCAAACAGTTCGGCTGTTGTGGGAGAGATTTGGCATGGCGGAGGTGGACCTCTTTGCGTCCCACGAAAACGCTCACTGCCCCGCATTCTTTTCCAAGAACGAAAGCGCGCTGTCACGGAAATGGCCGTGCTGCCCGCTTTATGCGTTCCCTCCCGTCTCCCTCCTTCCGCAGGTGATAGAACGGGTGAGAGAAACGAGATGTTCAATACTGCTTGTGGCACCTCTTTGGAAGAACCAACCATGGTTCCCAGATTTGATGCAATTAGCAGATGTCGCCCCATGGCCGGTACCGTTGAGGAGAGATCTCCTCTCGCAGGCCAGGGGCTCGATTTGGCACCCTCAACCGGAGTTGTGGTCCCTCCATGTATGGGCACTCAACGGTTACCCGCTGATCTCGCAGTGGGAGTGCTAAATACCATCACTCATGCTAGAGCTCCGTCGACACGACGTCTGTATGCCTCGAAGTGGTCGGTGTTCTCCAGCTGGTGCACAGCTCGAGGTTATTCACCCCTTAGTTGTGAGGTGACGGAGGTCCTCTCCTTCCTACAGGAGCTGTTGGATAAGGGCAGAGCCCCATCCACGCTCAAAGTTTATGTGGCGGCCATCGCGGCGTTTTCTGAAACGGCGTCCGGTCAGTCAATAGGAAGGAACGATTTAGTCATCCGGTTCCTCAGAGGAGCTAGGAGGCTGAATCCTCCCAGACCTCCGTCAGTCCCTATGTGGGACCTCGCGGCGGTTTTGGAGGCCTTGAAGGGTCCCCCTTTTGAGCCTATCCAATCGGTTAGCCTTCAGCATCTGTCGTTCAAGACAGTATTCTTGTTGGCTCTCGCTTCTGTGAAGCGTGTGGGTGATTTGCACGCGCTCTCGGTGAGCCAGTCGTGCTTGGAGTTTGGGCCCAATGACTCAAGGGTCATACTCAAACCTAGGCACGGTTATGTGCCGAAATCCCTCAGCACACCGTTTCGGGCTCAGGTTATTGCCCTGTCTGCCCTGCCGGTGTCAGGGGAGGATGGAGACTCGAGTCTTCTTTGCCCTGTCAGGGTTTTAAGAGCTTATGTGTCTCGCTCTGCTGCCTTTCGGCAGACGGAGCAGCTATTTGTCTCATTCGGTGGACGTTCCAAAGGAATGGCTGTTTCGAGACAGACTCTATCCAGATGGATAGTTGACGCCATAGCGTTAGCTTACGCTTCCAGGGGCCTTCAGTGCCCGTTGGGCGTCAGAGCACACTCCACAAGAGGCGTCGCCTCATCGTGGGCGTGGTCTACTGGGATCTCCTTGCAGGATATATGTATGGCGGCGGGTTGGGCCTCGCCGTCTACATTTATCAGGTTCTATAACCTGGAGGTTCCCGCCTTGCAAGCAAGGCTGCTGTCGGTATAGAAGAATCAGGGCCCTGAGGGGAATTCTGAATTCATGAGCGCTAGGCGCTGCCGACTGTTATATGGGCAGTATTGCGTAAGACCCGCATTGCCACATTGGTCAGGCCTTGCCTCGGCTGTGTGATGTCATATTGCCGCATCTACGGATGCTGCTAGATATGGGACGGAGGGTTTTTCCCCCTTTTTTCTGTCCCGGACTCTCTGTGAGTCCCTCAGGTGACTGTGCACTGTAAATCCTGGGCGTTGCTTCAGGTTTATCGGTGTGTGATCCCTGCGCGCACGGCGTTTTACATCGGGTTCCCGTAGCGTCTTAGCTAAGACGCAGTACGAGAGAGCTCTCGTAAGAGAACGTACTCGGTTACTAAACGTAACCTCGGTTCTCTCTAGAAGAGCGAACGAGTACTGCGTTCTCTGCCGTGCGTACGATTCACTCTGGTTCGCTTCGGCGATGAAATAAATCAGGTGAGTCAGCCTTTTCGAGCTCCTTTTATAGGTTGGGCCACACCCGTTTCGGCGGGAAGTGGCAAGAAGGGCGCGAAGCGCCCTTATTGGTCTGATGTTGCATCAGCCTGCGCTCGATAGGCTGTGCAGTTGCCGCAGAACAAGCCAGTGAGCGAGCGAGCCGTCTCGCCTATGGCTGTGTACTGCTGCAAATGCGCTTTACAAAAATACAAAATTAAGGATAATTTTTTGCTTCAGTATTTCGTTAAAAGAGACTTTTCCCGTAGCGTCTTAGCTAAGACGCAGTACTCGTTCGCTCTTCTAGAGAGAACCGAGGTTACGTTTAGTAAACGAGTACGTTTTTCATCAAGAAATGAGATTGTTTGTCTTAAATACTTTATTTTTTATCTCAAAGGGGGCTGCAGAGACCACTGTTCACAAGGACCTGAAAATGAAGAATATGAGCATCTATGTCTGCAATGTTAGTGTTAAATGTTTCATGTTATGTACACACTGTACTGTTAAGGTGTTTTACTAACCAGCAGTTTATAAGCTAAGGTCATGCTTTAATGCAAGAACACCGATGTTCTTGATAGTTTATACTGTCCAGCTCATTGCTACTGTTTGTATATGGCTTGTGACAAAAGTGCCTGTTAACTTGATATTAAAATGTTTTAATATTATGTATGTACAAAGTAAAAAACTATACTGTGAAGGTGTTCTACTAACCTGCACTTTATAAGCGGATACATATGTTATTGGTTGTTTACACTGTACAGCTCATTGCTGCTGTTTGTATATGGCAATTAATAAATGTTGGAAATTGACACAGTAGCTAAGCAATTCATTATTTGAAGCAGTTTACACTTCCAAAACAAGAAAGGGCAAATTGGTTAAAATTAATAAATCAGAAGACATTAACTAGTATTTTTCATTTAAATGTTACCTATTTTAATTAAGTTTAATGTGTGTAATATGCTAATATTTTTTACATTGATTGTACTCAATTTATTGGCTTTTTCTGAAAATGCTACTTAATATTTCCGCATACATTGAAATGCATATTATTAAGTTGTCCTTACTCAAAATATCAGTTAGTTCACTAAACTTGCAAAAAGTAGTTGGAAAATGTTGTCTTAATTTTATTGAGTTAGATCCAAGTAACAGTTTTAACAGTGTGGAAAGATAAGTTACTTTCACTACTTTTATTAAAGATTAAAAGTAGTTAAGCATCTGCATCTTAGTTTCAGTTTCATTTGAGGTAGTTTGCGCGTCGGATTGCTGAAGAGATACTCAGCTACTTATCCACTGCAATGTGTGTTGCACTAGCACTGTCATATCTCGCTATAACATACAGCTTATAACACGCTCTCACCCATCTTTATTTATTTTATTTTTTTTTTTACATTCGGGGAGGGGTAAAATTCACCTATGTAGTTTCAACAACCAGATGCATTTACACTTGTCCAGTCTTGTCTGGAATGTGACCCAGACCACATCCTGAAGTGGTTTGAGCAATCTATCTCAAAAGCATTTCGAAGGGCTTTTACACCTGTTTTTTTCACAATCATATAGCTACCCAAAACATACAATGCTACCAATATAATCCAATCCCCAAATCAATGACTCTTATGAGTCGGTTCTTTTTAGTGTATAAAAAAGTAGCACAACCAGTGTAGTGTGATTTCCAAACAAATTTCTTCTGAGTCTATACTTTTTAGTGAAACAAAAGTTATTGAAACAGTAAGGAAACTGGAATCTTTTAGAGGAAACCAAACCAAAACTGTTAAATTATTTTCAGTTCCCTTCCTTAATCAGTGAACCCTGATTTGTTTTTCTACATCTGTTCCTAATCTTCAATTGGTTGTTGCAATGACTAGTTATCCAGCTTCTACTTTTAACATGGCATTCAGACAGCACTGATGATTGAGCCGTCTGCAAAACAATGCTTTTTTCTCGCCTTTGCACCACAGGTAGGGATACAGATAGTTAGTCAGACCTTTGGCAAAGTCTTGTCTCATTTCAGGGACTTGAGAAGCTATTCAGAGAAGCAATATTTAGATGTAAATCTGGCTGATATAAAACCTTGCTATTGTGAGATAAGGAGGTCACAGATGTCATCGCAATGTCTTTTATGTGATAGCTGTTCAGAGATGAAGAGCTAGGATTGAACCCTGAGGTGACATAGCTGCACACTAAACAGGACAGAATGTGTCTACATCAACCTTCTCCCAGCGTGGGCTCCGCATGCACACACAAACACACGCACATACGAAAAAAACACCCATGATTCGCATCACAATGCCAGTCATTTTTCCTCCTCATTGCACCCGATTTCATCAGACCTGCATGTTTCATCTTGACCTGCAAAAGGGTTGAATGACTACGCCAGCAATGCAGCGGAGTGGGTGAGAAATGCAAAGCTTCTGTTGTATACTAAGCTCCGAAGGGGTGAGACTAAAGATGCAAGTTTGTCTTCATGAATATGGGTCTTCCAGTAAAAGGAATAAGATTTTTTTTTTTTTTTTTTTACTTTTAGTGGCAATGTAGTAATGTTTTGGCTATTAATGGGGAATGTCATGGGGAAGTTGTGGCCTAGTGGTTAGAGAGTTTGACTCTTAACCCTACGGTTGTGGGTTCAAGTCTTGGGCCGGCAATACCATGACTGAGCAAGGCACTGAACCCCCATCTGCTCCTTGGGCACCGCAGCATAAATGGCTGCCCACTGCTCTGTGTGTGTGTTCACTGCTGTGTGTGTGTGTGCACTTTGGATGGGTTAAATGTAGAGCATGAATTCTGATTATGGGTCACTATACTTGGCTGTATGTCACGTCACAAAATTATTTGTCTTTTTATTTAGCCAGTGCAGCTATTGTGGGATGATGTGGGTCAAATTTGCTTGAGTAGTAATTTGAGATTTTAGTATGCTGTATTTTAACTTTAGTGTTTAACGTTCCTCAAAATATAGCTTTACAATTGAAGACTCAAAATGTAAGTATTGTAGCATATAGTCCATGTGTTACCTTTAACTTCACTTGTGTGCTACTGTACTAGAAGTTGAGAAAATCTTTTAACAGCCAGATATAATTTTTTTTCTGCAAAAATAAATAAATAAAAATACTGATAACTCCTCTAGCACTAGTGGTCATATCTAAAATTTTGTCCAATAAAATATTAGCAATAGCAAAGAAAGAGAATGACTCTCTACAAAAAACCCAACTCCCTGTTTCAATAGGACCTATTAACTAAGAAACCTGTTCTTGTCAAGCAATTTCATACAAACCTAAAAGCACACTCATGTTTTGACATCTCAAGCCTTTCCCTATTCCCTGAAATATGGAGAAGGTACAGCTGAAAGAATAAAATGCAATTTGCTCTTTAAAGGTCAACTTTCAAAATGTTCCATTTGCACGGTTTATGAAAAAGGTTTTGCTTGATTTGCATGAATATTTAACAAGCCACTGTAAACAGCTTAACCTGAGTTTATCACGGGCTCCGTTTCTCACACGCATTCATTTGCTTCACTACTACTTCCCAATCTTAGCTAAAAATCTTTATTAAAGAGTTATGCAGTATCTCATGCTTTTAACGTATAACATGCAATATTTCATTATGTAAATTAGCAGAAAATGGTGCTGAAATGGATCAAAACACATTTCAGAGATGCAAGATTTTCTTGTGTGCGGTTGCCTTCCGCACACTCACGCGATGACAGCCCAGCTCCTCTTCAGGGGTAACACCCCTGGCCTAAAAAGGCAAAACATAATGCCGTTGCTGCCGGGGACTCTAAGAATAAACCACACAGTCCAGTCACAGATAAGGTTACCTTGAAACCCGTCCTCCCCTCTCTCCCATGTTTCCTGACCCACACACACATCATGGGCTGGTAACAAACATAAGGATAACCTAGGGCTTGGTTTGCTCTTTTAACAGCCTAGCTTTGTTTTTTTCCCCCTTCCTGCTGGTACTTGGTCCCAGCTGGAAGTGTATAGTTCTTATCCTATGTCACTTTAAGCAACAGGTGCCATTTTTGTCTACTTCCTTGTAGGGGGCCCTGGCACAAGCACAAGTTTTATTGGGACTCTAACAGCAAAGGCACAGAGAGCCACTGTGGTGCTTTCGATCGGAAAAACTATTCTGGACCGGGGAACTGAGTCTTGAGATTGTGTTTTCAGCCTGTTAGTGCATGCAAGAGATGGAAGGTACTGTAAAATTCATTTTCCAGTAACATTTCTAAGTGCATTTAACAATAAGGTGTAAGTAAAGCAATTGTTAGTGTATGAAATGTAAATTATGCTACTAACAGTATACAGTCAAGTATTGTACTTTAACTTAGTCACTTAGTCAAGTTAACTGTCTCTTAGACAGCAACCATCTGCTTTACAGGGGAATTTTATGGTTGAAAACTGCTAAAAATACACCATATCATATGGCTTTATGGGAATCTGTAGTCCTTTGAAGCAGGCCTCTAATATTGCAGCTTTTTAAGGGTTTTAAGGTAGTGTTATCAATTAAAATAGTTAAATCAGCTAGAGGCGGAATATATTTAAAGGAATAGTTCACCCAGAAATTTTAACTTAAAATTTATTTTTAAATTGAATGAATAAATCACTCACTGAAAATATTTGATTAAAACAATGATTGATTTACAAATCAACCATCACAACTTCTCTCAAGAGCAGCAGCTGTCAAGATAATCAGTGAAAAACAACTGTTTCACAGTTATAGTGTGACTTGAAAACTTGGAATAAAGTTATAGTAAGCTCAAAAGTGGTACACGTGACAAAGTTCCAGTTTCTCTTCAGAAAATATTCATTGATATTGGAGTCATTTAACTCATGGATTTAGATATGTGGTATTCTCAAAAATGTTCCCCAAGACATTGAAACCCTGTCAGTTTCCAAACCAAAAAAGGAATGCGTTTAAAAAGTTCGAAACCTTTTTAGTCATTATCAGTGACTTGAGATAGAGTTCCAAAAAAAAAAAAGCCAATTATTGATGTCAAGGGCCTGCATAAATGAGCCCCAGTCTTGCGTGAAATGTCTTGCAAAGAAAAAAAAAATGTTGCAAAGACTTAAAAGTAAATGTGATATTCTGATTAAACTGTGAAAAGTCTCTCAGATCAGCCTGAATAATTCATATTTAAAGTGACACTTGAGGGAATAGCAGCGCAGAGTGTTTTTTATGCTGACTTCATTGTCTCAACAGCTCTCGCTTACTAACCAGGGTTTAGTTTCCATGGATATCCACACACAGATCTGAGAAGGACAAGGTCTCATATTAGAATACGCAAAGAGAATTTTATGTGCCACCTTCCGCCGCTGTTCAGTTTAAAGTGAAACGCCAGTTGAAGTGGCATTTGCAGTGTTGCCATGGAAAGATTTCTCCTAAGCCTTTTGTGTACACTTTCTACGATCTTATGTTCTTATACAGATACTCAAATTTGTAGACAATCTGCAATTGGCGAAGTCATGATTACACCGAAAGATGCAGGATTAGTACAAATCACATGCAACTAAGAATATGGTGTCTACAAAAATCTTCTTGAGTCAGCATTTAGATGGGACATGTATTCCTAAGTTTGACAACAGGGACAAATGTGAAGAGTTGCAACAGGTGGTTTCAGCTGACACTTTTGGCATGTAACAAAACCCCTGAACACACAGACACGTCATTAAGTTCAAGCAAAAGTGGAGCCAGTGAAAAATGTTGGATCTCTGGGCCAACAGAACCACTGCCTTGATCTTGGCTCAGATTCACAATAGATCCTCCACAAATTAATTTCTGTAAACACAATCACAACGGCTTGCTCAAGAATGAATCATTTACCATGATTCAAGTCAACAGTATTGGCAAAGATCAATCAAGGGGTCTTGTAAACGTAGCGGCATATTTAAAGGTTACGTGTGGTGTATGTTTGGACTCTCTGAGCAGCAATTCAGACTGAGCTGCTGCAAGAATTTATATCACTTTAGAAAAGAGGCTTTCAAAGGGGCTCCGGCCAACAGATGACACAGCGCCAGCATTCCTCATGTGGCCTTGGAGATGTTTTAACGATGAAACATTGCCATTGCAGATGTGTGCCCTATCTACAGACAACAAGTTCAATTCAATCTCTCTGCCAGGCAATGCATTGATAAAGACAAAAAGCAAACATTCATCTGCTGTCTAGCTGTCTTTGTCTTCATAACTCTTTGGTCTTGTCTGCACAGAGAGTGAGCAACATGACAGAACTTTTAATATAATGTGCATACAGTAGACAGATTCCCTGAATATATTTGAGCATAAAAATTTTTGTCTCCATAAAATATGTATGTGAAAAATCATACTATTTCCAACATATTAGAAAACAAGGCATCATTTCCATCTCATGTGTTAAAAAAATTGTGTTGGAATTAAAGTTGCAGCTGCTGAGGCTCATTTATAAAACATAAATTACTCACTGTTTGAATTGTGCAGACAAAATACCCTTTGTTTTGTCTGTAGATGCTCTATGCAGACAAAATAAACTTTGTTTGTAAACTAACAACCTCAGATGCCTTATTTCTGGGAGCATCAACATATCAGATGGTTAAGGGAGTTAATAGTAGCAAATGTTTTCGTCCGTTTTGTCACTACTATTAAAGTCAATCAGACCCAAACCTTTTATTTAACTCCAAGAAGAATAAAAATAGTATGAAATTAATCCATGAATTGTATATTGCAGGTATATTGTTGAAGTGGTGCAATCACTTTATATGATGAATATTTTGATCAAATAAAACCAAAACAAAGATTGTAACAAACTTTTGTAAATCAATGAGGAGGTTGGAAAAGACGAACATTTAAACACAATTTTAATGGTTTCTTATGGTTTAACCGGTTTTGTTTGCATTCATCCATTTCTGAACCTCAATTTGTCCCTACAGCACGGTCCTCCACCACTACGACTACCATAGTCGAGACTAAGAATGACCTGAGTGCACATCCCACACGTTCGTCAAAACGCACCTTAACCGATGACCTGCACACTACATTCAGCTCCCCCGTGGCTTGGATCCTCGTGCTGGCTCTCATCATAACCTGGTCAGCCGTGGCGGTCATTATGTTTGACCTGCTCGACAGCAAGGGTCTTGAAGGTAGGTTCAGCTCTCTTATCTTGGTCCCTTCGTTGGAAAGTTATTTTGGAACAGTTTTCCTGAAGAGATGATAGGTTTGACGCAGCAGTCAATTATTTTATTGGTTACCTGATTGAGGGCTTTATATTATTTATTAACTTTTGGTAAAGTAAAACAGGACAGAGGAGGTGTTATTGGATGCTTGGACGAGTCTTTACAACGTGATAAAGCCCCGAGCTTGTTTTCTTGCTGGAAGTTTATCAGCAGTGCCACAGGGCAAACTTGCGAGGCTTCTAAAAAGAGTGGGAGGGAGGGATATTGACTGGATCCCGATAGCAATGAGACAAGGATAGATAGGGTGTCCCGTTGGCTAGGCTGCTATCAGCCACCGCTGCATTCATGTGGAGTCAGAGAAAAGTCCTTGTAGGACACCATTTTACCTTGTATTACCACCTGATGATACATTAGAATCCATTGTTGATGGGTGCTGAATTGCTTGAAGTTGCAGTCATCTGTTCCTCCATGTGTCAGTAGTTCCATAATGACAATTGTGAACACTTCAACTGTTTGAAAAAAATTGTCATTGTTTAGCTGGATTTATCACTGTCATTGAGATCACATCTCATTCACAATTCATTCCATCACAAGCTCTAGAACACAAACACATTAACCCATTTTGAAAGTATTTCAAAAAGGAAACATTAGAATTCCATTGTCATGTAGTTCACTACATGATTGCACCGCCCCACATTAGGGGTCACATTTACATTTACTTATTTCTAATAAGTTTCCCTCCTTTTTCCACCCTGTCCATCACCATGTGTCATCCTGTTGCCATCCAATAAAAAGCCCATACATTATACTGTGACGACCCCTGTTTACCACCTGGTAAAGACTCTCTGCTTGCAGTTCAGTGCTAATGCTAGTTTTTGCGTGTGCATGTGTGTTTTCCTGCATGCAAACAGGGAGCAACTGTCACTCTCATCTCAAACATTCGTTCAGACATGCAAATTTACTGAACCATGTAATCTGTCTGTCATGAACACAACATTACTTCCTCTAGACTGTCATGCATTCCATTCAGTGTGACACTACACCTTGGACTTTATCCTAATGGGAAAGTGAATTGTGGAACTAAGTTCACTTTGAAAGCAGATTGCACTGTGCTTTAAAAAAGTGATTGCTTCAGATTTCAGACATCTGATTGGGTTTTACATTTTCTTCAAAAACCTCTGTGCCAATGAACGGTGCCATTAATTTTCTCTATACACCAAAAAGAAAGATTAATCAGAATTTTTGTCTTGCTTTCCATTAGTAATATCTAAACACCTATAAAACAAGATAAATTTACTTCATAAACAAAAATAACAAAGTAAGACTTGTTTTGAAAAAATGCATCTAAACCACTAGCAAAGAGGATGATGTCCTCTTTTGAGCATAGTTCACAAATTTTCTTACACTTCTGATTAAAACAAGAAAAACACTTGCAAATGGGGTAGTAATAATAATTATAATAATAATAATAATAATAATAATAATAATTCAAGATAATTATTTTGAAAATCTTAATACCCAATTTGCTTCAGGTATATTTATCTTGTTTGAATATTTAAATCTGTTAATTAAAATGAGTCTTTTGCTTTTAAGGAACAACAGTTAACAGTGCATATTAAAAACGAAAAAAAGGTGTTGTGTCACCAGAATGTACAAAAGTGTTCATCTTTCATATTCCCGTGCATAAAATAATGGTTTATTTTGGTCCCTAAATTAAACACACATTTAAAAAAATATTTAGGTGTTTTTTTTTAGTAATTTGTAGTTCCAAATGTTGTTGTACATTGAAATGCAACATGAATCTAATTCAAGCTCAAGAGACAAAGATATCTTCTTACCCATTATATGAAGAAAAAAAAAATTATATATATATATAAGCTAAGTTAATCATAAACATCATAAATCAGACCTCAGTATGGCATCATCAAAATGCTTGCAGCACTGATTTCATCAGAACTACAATAACATAAAGGGAATGAACACCATTTTTATTCTAAGTGTAAAATGCTTTAAAATCATG